>NC_088307.1:19850589-20126767 GCF_032854445.1 Liolophura sinensis
TACCTCTATTCGCTGTGAGTTCAAGTCCAGGTCATGCTGGTTTCCTCTCCGACCGCACGTGGAAAGGCCTGCCAGCAACCTGCGGGCTTTGCCTGGTTTCCTCCCACCATAATGCTGGCAGTTGTCATATAAGTAAATATTCTTAAGTACCACATAAAACACCAATCAAATAAATAAATAAATCATTATCTTTGGAGATTTAAGGTCTTCGAATTTGAGGCATCACTCCTGAGACAAAGTCTAAATGTGACAGTTAGACAGCACTTGACAAAATCCAATATCTGTGGAGAAATGAATTTAGGTATGCTAATGACACTCTTGCTCGTGTGCAAGGGGTGTGATAATGAAACACCTATTCAAAAACAAAGATTTAGGCCTGAGATTGGCTGTTGTCATATGTGCATGTAGGAGTGTCTGCCAGCAACCTGCAAATGGTCATGAATTGCCTCCAGGTTCTGTCTGATTTACGCAGTACGGCATTAAACATCCCTCAGATAAATAAATAAATATTGTCTGTCTATCAGTCCATAAGTCTGTCTATCCATCCATAAATCTGTCTATCCATCCATGAGTCTGTCTATCCATCCATGAGTCTGTCTATCCAGCCATAAGTCTGTCTATCCAGCCATGAGTCTGTCTATCCATCCATGAGTCTGCCTATCCATCCATAAGTCTTTCCATCTGTCCGTAAACTTTTTGACGTTGCCACTTTATGTACAGAACTGCTTCACTTGTGGTTTTAAATTTTATTCAATTTTTGTTTCTAACACCAGAGCCAAAACCTATTAAAAAGGAGTTACATGTACGCTGATTTAAATTTTACACATTTCGGCCACTTTTTGTGATGAATAGGTTCATTATATCAGAACTGTATTTGAAGAGCTACTTCATTTAAACACTTTGAAAGAGAATGATTCTTTGCATGTCAATCATGAAGACCAAGCCTTATGGAATTGCCTTTTATTAACCCTGAAGTGTGTATTCAAGGATTTGACAATCTTATTTTATGAAAGAAAAAATGATTAGTATAAAATAATGTAATGTTTGTCTTTGTCCGAAAAGATTTTATAATTTTGAAAATAATGAAGGTACTGGTGATCGGACAAAAAGCAAAACAAAGTCTTGCAATATTGTTTTTAATCTGCAGGCCAGGCATCCAAAGAGGAGCCACAAAATCAGTTTGTTCTGTTAAAGCTCCTGCATGCCCATCTTACATGTAGTACTTGATACGCTACTGGTTATCCCCATTGTTGCCAGTTTACATTATCACTTCATCATTGCTTTTTTTCTCTGTCTTCTACGATAAGTTTTTCCCGTGCATTTTTCCAACATTACGTTTACCTGTACTGCTATTGCATTGCATTTGAACTCCACCTGCATAGAATTTCATCTACATGCCGTCACATTTGCAGAGCTCTTGCTGGCTAAGTTTTCTAATGGGTTCTCCCAGAGAGCCAATTTCTTGAGATTGGTTTTAATACTCCACCTGATTTCCTCCACCTATAATCCTGGTTTCCTCTGAAAATACACCTATTTTTCTCTTGAAAGTAAACCTGATTTCCTCTGTTTGTAAACTTGGGTTCTTCTGCCCATAAACATGGTTTCTTCTACCCATGAACCTGGTCCTCTCTAACAGTAAACTTGGTTTCCTCTGACTGTAAACTTGGTTTCTGCTGCCCACAAACATGGTTTCTTCTACCCATGAACCTGGTCCTCTCTAACAGTAAACTTGTTTTCTGCTGCCCATAAACATGGTTTCTTCTACCCATGAACCTGGTCCTCTCTACCAGTAAACTTGGTTTCCTCTGACTGTAAACTTGGTTTCTTCTGCTTATACCCTTGTTCTTCTAATTTTAAGGACATATGTAAGTAGTGCTGAAAGCAAAGAATTACATTTCTCTCTCAGTTTTTTGGGAATGTAAAGATATGAATATGTTGGTTGTTAGAAGTTTGATGTCCTAACCATGTGAAAAAAAGGAACTCAATGTTCCTGCTACAGTTACATGTACATGTATATAGGTTAAAACGAACAGACCAGGTGTCCCAAAAATTAGAAGAATTAGGGTAAGTATGGTTTCCTCTGGCCATAAACTTGACTGTCACTATAGAAATGAAATATTCGAATGCATACATGTAGAAGAACAATCCAGTGTAAAGTGTGTAAGCATTTTGAGTTCTGTCATTTTCAGATGTTACTCAAAGATGGAACTGTCAGAGAGCTTTTCAGTGACATGGGCAGAGATCTGATATCTGATTTGCTCGTTAAAGGCAACAGGGTGAGTGACAGGCTTTATTCTTACTATTTTGTGATAAGGGCATTATTAAAAAAAATTAAAAACAATGATTTTTTGGCCAATAATAAATTTTATTTGCTTGGGTTTGGTTTAGCTTTTTGTAAAACCTTCAAGTTTTTAAAAACAGGCAGAAAAAAGATATACAGTGTTTTACATGTAGAACACATTTCTCTCAGCAAATGAATGAAATGAACGTAAATTCAGAAATCTGTTTGCCTTTGTAGGATCCAGATGAGTTCAGGGTGGCGTACGATGCCATGATGGATTACGTCAACAACCATGAGAACTGGGAAGAGATGGAGGAGGAGCTTAGAGGTCGTGGGGTCAGTACAATAAGGGACCATCTTCAGTTTACACTGCATTTTCATTGATAGGCCTGCTTTGGCGCTTCTTCCAACATGTACATGCACCATGTTTTTAGTGATTGGGACAGATTTTCAAAAATCAAATTAGATTATGATGAGAGTTTGATATTTGTCAAGAATTCACTGATAAATTTGAAGGCAAATGTTCTTCATTATTGCATTAAACACTAATTGTTTTTTTAGCACCTTCCTCAAGCAGTGAACAATTCTGCAAGATTTTCTGGCATATATCTGTTGAGACATTTTTTTTTTTTTTTGAGACTGCAAAAATCAAACCTGTTACTGTATTACTTAATCATTTAATTAATCAACCTGTTCTTGAGTTTGTCTTTTTGATTATGCTGTTTTATCTACCACAGGTGAAATGTTTGTCATTTTACGATGTAGCCTTGGATTTTATCTTGATGGATGCGTTTGATGATTTGGAAACTCCTCCGTCATCTGTGTTAGCAGTTGTACAGAATAGGTGGCTATCTAATGGTTTTAAAGAAACTGTGAGTACATTTAACAAGACAGTTGATGTTTAAGTAAAGAGACACTGTTCAAATCCAACCGTGGACAGGGAAGGGGCCTCCTTGGCTCAGTTGGTTAGCGGGCTAGCGCAGCGTAATGACCCAGGAGTCTCTCACCAATGCGGTCGCTATGAGTTCAAGTACAGCTCATGCTGGCTTCCTCTCCGGCCGTAAGTGGGAAGGTCTGCCAGCAACCTGCGGGTGGTCGTGGGTTTCCCCCACGCTCTGCCCGGTTTCCACTCACCATAATGCTGACCGCCGTCGTATAAGTGAAATATTCTTGAGTGCGGCGTAAAACACCAATCAAATAAATAAATAAATTGGACAGGGAATTTGTATATGAATGTGCCATCATATAAGTGAAAAATTCTTGAATCTAGTGTTAAGCAGCAAGCAAATAAGTAAATCAACAAATAACGATACATATGGGGTCCTATAAAGTTTGTATGGGAATCTGGCCTTTCGTCGTGTGGTTAATTCAATTTTTGTATTGTTTCAAACAACTTTGTCAACAATTTAAACACAGTTTAGGAACCTAGACCCCTAAGCTCCTGTTCAGATTACATAGTTGTGTTGGACTTTAGCATATTTTGCCTTTGTCTCTGTCATACCATTAGACCAGGAAACTATGTCTAAGGCATTATTCCACAGGTTGTACCCAAAAATCTCAGTTTTTGATATCATAATTATAAGAATTTTGGTGATTTCTGTTATTTCTCCAATCTTCATTGATTAATTATACATGTGTCTGAATGTTGCTGCTGTTTTGTCCCCCAGGCTTTATCCACGGCAGTGTGGTCTGTGTTAAAAGCCAAGCGGAGACTACTCCGGGTAGGTGTTGATATCCCATCTTCCGTGTCCATGTTAAAGGAGAAGAAAACATAAAAAATGGTGCCAAAATCACAAAGAGAGTAAAAACTTATTTGCAGATATGGTCTTTAATATTTTTTGTGATTTTTCTTTTCAGGAGAAAAGGGTATTTGAAAAATATTTGAAAAAAAAAAATGTTGAAAACCGCTTTTACAACTAACTTTTCACACTCATTTGTCCGAACTTGATATAATTTATGTTTTCTCCACCTTAAAGTTTTAAACCCTGTCTAGCTGCTAAACAACCGACTCAGAAATATCAACATTTTTGTGCAGTCTTTCTTAGATTGTTTTTGTAGTTCTGTTATCACAATGTGGTTATTTTACAGGGTCCGATTGTTCAAAAGTGTATTAGACATTTTAAGTAAGACTTGAATCTTAAGGTCTCCACTCCTGCTCAGCTGTACGTGGGATCTTCTGCCGGCAACCTGCGGGTGATCATGGGTTCCCCCAGGCACTGCCCTCTTTCCTCCCATCATAATGCTGGTCGCTGTTGTATAAGGCAAATATTCTTGAGTATGGTGTAAAAGACCAGTCAAATAAATAAAAAAAAATATGTAAATCTTAATATCTCTGAAAAAAAAAAACTAATGAGACTAACGATTATAGGGCTAGTGACAAGGTCATGAGGCACGTACAAGTAACGCTACGTACACGTAATTACCATGGCGACATAATACCTGCAGTCCTGGTTGCCATGGAAGTTAAGTGCACTTAACGTTTTTGTGCACTTTGTGAAATGGTGTCAAGAATCACACTTAGCTAAGTAAGCCTTTGACTACAATAACAAAGTATTCATTGTATTATAAAGATACAACATGCACTTAGCTAAGGGCTACTTAACACAAAGTATGTTGCCCAGGCTGTGGCTTACTTACCCATATATAATCAGTCTAAGATACTTTGATTCTGCCTTATTCATGTATTATGTCTTTGTGCGCGTATCCACTAATATTTTATATCCGTGCGCAAGCGCCAGAACACTTTTGGTTCGCTGGACATTCCATATCAGATGTAACATTAGATTATCAAGGTCACGCACTCTCTGCGCCAGAAAAATCTTCATTTACAGGTGTGTGATTGGTGTTTGTAAGTTTTGTTTTTTGTTTGCCTATTTTCCAGTTTCCCAATGGATTTATTTCCCATTTCTACGTCATCTCAGAACATGTGTCACCAGTTTTAGCTTGGGGATTCCTTGGCCCAGAATGTGAGCTGAAAGACATCTGTTTCTTTTTCAAGGTGAGTTTATGGTCAGCATGGATAGTGATTGCAAACTCGGCCTCATATCAAAAATATGGAGCGAGAGGTCTAACCTTGAATTTCTAGGATACTTGAGAAGCGGGTTCAAACCCAGCTTGGACAGAGAATTTGTGAATTACGACCCTTTCACAGCTGGTTGGTCCTCAGTGTCAATAAACGATCGCCATTTGTACAGTTGAATGTTTATTCCACCAGTATGCTTTGGGAAGGTCTGTCAGCAACTTGCGGATGGTTGTGGGTTTCCTCCGGGGTTAGCCCGGTTTCCTCCCACCATAATGCTGGCCACCGTCGTAATAAATCAAATATCAATAATCAAATAAATAAATAAACCAATATGGTGTGCATTATGTCTAAATGACAAGAGGGAAAGTTCGTCAGTAACTTGCCAAAGGTCAATGGTTTATCCTGGACATCCTGTCTTCCCCTACCCATGAAAGCGGACTGTCATTGTACAAGGGAAAACACATCTTGAGTATGGCATTAAACCAAGATCACATAAATGAAAAACTAAATTGTAGCAAAAATGCTGACAATCTTAATAAGAGTGTATAACTTTGATTTGAGATTGACACAGTCTTCATCCTTTGTGAGTTTTAAAGTTATCTATGTCCATTTAACTATGCCATCTTGCAGAGCCATAAAGCTTAAACATTATAGATCACGGCATGTTTTTATGTACAAACATCAGTTTTCTTTCTGACGAGGCCTGTGTTATAGTTTCAACCAAGGGAGATAATCTACTGTAGGTTTTTAGGTGCAGTTTTGCATAGTGGGTTGGCCGGTCAAATTGTTGCAGAGCCATTCTGGTGCACACACACTTTAGGCTAAACTTGCTAATATGTGACATGGGTACATAGTATGTACTAACGGTTATTATATAAAGATATGTTAAGCTTCTTGGGCAATTCAAAGGCCACGCAGTACAGTTCAGTGTAAAAACAAACTGTTCAGTCATTTCCGTACAAATTCCTGGTGTGACGTCATATTACCCCATTAAACGCTACTATGACTTCACCATACTCCAGTTGACGTCTCCTGCTCAGAAGACCACATCATCTGTTAATGGGCTTTAGTGTAGATTACCTCACTCCAGGAAAAATGACGTCATTCCAGGAAAAATGATGTTGTTCCAGGAAAAATGATGTTGTTCCAGGAAAAATGACGTCATTCCAGGAAAAATGATGTTGTTCCAGGAAAAATGACATCATTCCAGGAAAAATGACGTCATTCCAGGAAAAATGTTGTTGTTCCAGGATAATGATATCACTCAAGGAATGTGTACGGAAATGGCCGAAAATTTTGTTTTGGTAAGCACTCTGTATTAGTCGGATTATTTGAAGATCTGAGAAAATTCATACATAATACATGTATATGAATGAACGCATGTTGTGCTGGACAGGACACCTTTCTTCTTCCATTCATCAATAAAAGAATCTTGGCTCAAATGGCTCTTTAAATTCATGCACGAGATTTACCAGAAAATGTACCACTACTTGCCTGCATTTGGTTTTTATGTCATACGTAAACATCGTTTTCATTATTGAATTTCAGGATCTGGTCCTCAGCTTTATCCGAGACATTTTCAGTTTTGAGAAATGTCGCTACACGACGCTAGAGGAATTATCTGCTGATATCCTGCGAGTGGCTAAGGAGAAGAATTTACTGGGCACAGAAAAACTGTCATCATGAATATTGTTAATATGTTAGGATTTTAAAATTTAATTTGTCTAAAGTTATGATATTATAATAATAATAATAGCCCATAATATTAATGATAATATTTATTATTATGATAATTCAGCATTGTACATGAAGAGATGTTGTATCAGTTGACAGTGTTCATTGTATTAAAATGTTGACATTTGATACATGTAGCCTGTTGTTAGCCATGTTGACTGGTGCAAAATGTCAACGGGGCTAACGATGGGTGGCCCTTATATTCATGCTGTATTTAAAGGGATACAGAATCAGTTCTGATTAGCTGCTGTGAGAGACAGGCCAGTCCAGGCTTACTGTAGCCTGAGCAGAAGTTTAGTTATGACAGATTTATTCAAACCAAGATTTATTTATTGACCAAGGCTACAAGCACCCAGCAAACCCTATCTCCATTCTCGGCCAACCAGCGTTGATTTTGTATCCCGTTAAGGGTATGAAATGACTGTTATGATGCTCATGAATATGTACAGTGAACAAATAGCATGAGCATATGGAATGATATTGACTTGAGGTTCTAGAGGGACCTCTGTCACTGATGTTAAATATGACAATGCCACTTAATATTCTTACCCCAAAATCTGTATAAAAAAATTTGTCTGCATTTTACCCAGAATTGTATTCAGGGGCCAAACAGTGGCGCATAACATATGCATAATAATTGGTTGTCCCAAACTTGTCCCGGAAATCCATAGTTAGTTTTTGTTTAACAAGTATGGTATGAAAGAGAGAAGTTGAAATGTGAAATATGTATATCCCAGATTGTTCCTTTAGCTAAAATTTAACATCATATTGTTAGTGTCTTTTCGATGTCTGGGAGGGAATGTAGGTTTTCATGTCGTCTGTTTTGTCAATCTGTCCTGAAACAGTTTTCCAGACTATTTTTTTGTTTTCATAAACATTGTTCATGGTATTTAATTGAAACTTAATATGTGACTTCAGATCAAGTTCCATTTTCAAGTTATTTCGTCCATATTCCTAAAAAAAAATTGACCGATTTTATCCATACATGTACGTGTATATTTGGATGAGACAAACCTGTAATATTTACATGTATTTCAAGAATGTGTGGTGTTACAACTTGTCTTGATTTGTTAGTACAAGTATCTTGATTTTTTATTACAAGTAAGTATCTTTATTTTTTATTACAAGCATCTTCATTTTTTATTACAGGTGTCTGGATTTTTTATTACAGTACCATGTCTGACTTTTCTTTTTGCCCCAAACAAGACATCATCATCTGACTAAAAAATTGTTCAGCACAATGTTACATCGCAAGCATTCGTTCATTCATTCTAAACAAAGCAAACATCTGTTCAGTAGAAATGATTTTCCCCAACCTATATTATGCTAGAATCTTAAGTTTGTAAATTTAAAGACTACTTATGGTTCAGTAAATAACATTGTTTTATTGTTGTTATTTGATGTTCATTGGAGATCACTTTAGTCCCACAAAAATATGGCAAAGCCTACACATTCAGCTCTGACTGAAACCATGTGTTACACGTGGGAAAGTTTGTTACTGATTTGCAAAAGTTCATGGTTTTATCCAGGCACTCCATGTGAGAAATTCTGGATTTCATCATTAAACAATAATCAGTAAATAAATAAATAAATAAATAAATAAAGATGTAAAGTGAATTTAATGTACAGGCTTTACAGCTAGCCTTATATACAAGACAAATATTTGTAAAAATCTATGAAAATTTGGCATCACATCACATTGCAATTGTTTCCATTTTTTGTGAGTTAATTTTGGTTTCATTTAAGGTATAAAGGTAATGTTTGACTAGAATCATGATACATGTAGTAAAAATTATAATTCAGTTGAAATACATAACTTCTTTGTAAACTCTTGTAGTCTTTCAGTCTTAAGGGCTCACAATTCCAGGGAGTTATTTGCTCAGGTTCGGTTTTGCAAAAATGAATTTGAATAGATTTCATAAAGGCTTGTGTGGCGATAAATTTATTTGATAATTTTAATTAATGTTATGATTTTAATCCATTGTTTTTTAGAGAGACTGTTTTCTTGTACACAAACAGGTAACTGACTATTGTTATATCAAACATGCAAGATTTTCCACCTGGTAATTAGTGTATTTTTTAAAGCAGGAGTATTGAAAGTATAAGTATTGATGAAAACGAAATTGTGATTTTATTTTATAGAACCTATCTTGGCATTTTTAAAAATTTTTTTGAAAATCCAAATTTTCAAGTGTATTTCTGTATGTGTGTATGTTTTTTTTATGTCCCTTCTTAATTCTATTCAGGAAAGCACTTTCATAATGTCCAGAATAGGGGAGGGTTGAGTTTTAAACTCTTTCTGTGTTACAGGTAAAAGCAATCCTACTGTATCGTGTGATTTATAAAAAATGTCAACCAGCTTTAAAAGTGCCGATGTCTTGTCCCATTGTGTTCCAGAGGTACAAGTGACACACTTAGTCGCCACGATATGGCTGAAATATTGCCGATGTGGCGGTTAAGATAATCATTCATTCTTTCATTTAGAAACCACTCAAAGTTCACCTGTGTTCAGCTCCAGAATTTTCTCTATCATTCATGTCTAAATGACTTTTTTGGAAGCTTTTATAGTAGCCAGTGTTATAGTAAATGTGATCAAAAACAGTTTCCTAACATTTTTGACAGGTCAGGACTTGTTTTTTTTTTTGTACATTTAGTGATAAAAGCTTGCGAATTAGAAACTTCCCTAGTCTTTATCCCATTGGTTAGTAATTTCAGGAGTATCAGTGTTTTAGGTTGTTACATCTACAACTCAAACCACCCGTGACTCAAAGGACTTCAATTTAAGCGGGGCCTCCGTGGCTCAGTAGGTTAAAGCGCTAGCGCAGCGTAATGACCCAGGAGTCTCTCACCAATGCGGTCCGCTGTGAGTTCAAGTCCAGCTCATGCTGGCTTCCTCTCCGGCCGTACGTGAGAAGGTCTTCCAGCAACCTGCGGATGGTCGTGGGTTTCCCCCGGGCTCTGCCTGGTTTCCACCCACCATAATGCTGGCCACCGTCGTATAAGTGAAATATTCTTGAGTACGGCGTAAAAACACCAATCAAAAAAAAAAAAAAAAAACAAATCAATCAATTTAAGCCGTCAGAAGCACAATGTGTCAAGAGCACAAATGACTAGACTTTTGGAACTGTGGTGAATAACCTAACATTTCAAATGACCAAAAATTTCACCCGTGATGATTCTTGCCTATTCTTATACCACTTAGAAAGTTGCCTTGAGATATGTCTGGAAAGTAGGGTGATATCCTTCAGAAAAAATGTAAGTTTCATCTTGTATAACATTTATTTGCTTTCTTGAGGCAAAATTTTAGGTTGTTCACAGTAAATGCTGTGAGCTGTACCTGACCTTGTATGCCTAAAAGTTAAGCTTAATTACCAGTGATTATCATCATAATATTTTTATTTCCTTTGTTTCCAGCATAATATGGCTAAATGGGTTTTTTTTGTTTTTTTTTTCAGAATGCCAGTGAGCACTTATTATATTTCTGTATATGTTTATTTATGCAGTATACCCATGTAGATCTGTGTATATTTCTGTGTGGAATGCCAGTGTGTATGACAGACATCTATTTTATGTGTGATGTGAATGATCAAAAACAGATGTACTTGATTGTAGAGCAAGACACATTGTCAATACAGTTTCTGTATGCAAGACTCTGAATTCCTGTAGTTTGTCCTCTGTCCTGTAAGGATCATATGTTGTTGTTTGAAAGAAAAAGACAATGAAAAATATAGCTTTGGCAATTACGGAATAACCCCATGTTGTTTCTTTCTGGTATCGAAGCTGGAAATGTGATTTAAAAAAGGAAAGAAAAAAGAGCCATCATGTACACAAAAAATTTAGCCAACTGCTGTATTTACTATCTTTTGTATGATTGTAAATGTTGTTAATAGTTCTTTTGTATATTGATTTACCGTACTAGAAAGACTTCACGCCATTCTATAGTCTAGCACAGTAATACACCAGAGAAAGATAAGACAACACGTCTTCATCGTTGAAGGCCCCAAGCCGCACTGCTTTATTCAGAGAAGACCGCATGGCATGTACATCAGTATGCAAAGTGATACCTCACTGATACGTCACAAGACGTGATATATTACACTCCTCCCTTTTTAGATACGAAGTAACCTTGAGAACATTAACAAAGTTTCAATTAACTTTTAACTTCTTTAAACCTTGTAACATTTTGTTTCTTACAACAATGTTTCATTTTACTTAGATACATTTTATGACACCAACATTAAAACAATGTCACAAGTTTGCTCTAAAAAAAACAGTCAACAACCAAGACATAAAATCTGAGTACATATGTATCTAGAACTTTAGAACAGCTGCAGCACTGAATACATATTACAAATCAAGTCTTCGTGGAGGTCTACTTACTCTACCAGACCTTCGAGGAATAAACACAGGAGAATCACATGACACAGTGTCATCAGGTTTACAATCTTGATCAAAAACTTTCGGTGTACATTTAGTAGATTCAGGTAAAGCTACTGCTTCCTTTATTGGACTTGGCACATTAGTTTGTACACTCGGATCATTTACATGTGGATTTCTGACAATGCTTGGATTATTTGGTGCAACACATGTATCCTTCCCTAGTAATACGTCATTTGGATTTTGATCAGATTTAACATTTACAGAGTCATCACAAATAAGATGATCAGCATGAACATAGCGTTTGTTATTACCTGGAACTCGCACAATATAAGTGTGAGGACCTTTAATTGCAACAATGGTACCGGGGATCCATTTTACCTTTCCTCCCCTGATATTTCTTACCCGTACATGCTGATACAAATCAAATTTACGTACAGTGGGATTCAAACCATCGTGATGAAATTTGCCAGCTGTCTGTTTTCTTTCTACCTTTCTTTGTAAGTTAGGCTTTAACAAAGACAACCTAGTTCGCGGCGTTCGCTTCAGAAACAACTCAGCTGGCGTAATACCAGTCGTAGTGTGAGGAGTATTTCTGTAACATGACAGAACATGGGCTATTCTACTTTGAATACTCTCAGACTTTTCACACTTTTTGAACATTCTCTTAAAGCTCTGAACATTTTTCTCAGCTAACCCATTACTTGCAGGATGGTAAGGGGGACACAAAGTATGATCAATATCATTACATTTCAAAAAATCAGAAAACAAATCAGCAATGAACTGGGGTCCATTGTCTGAAACAATTTGTTGCGGTAAACCATACCTTGCGAACAAAGACCGAAGAACAGTAATAGTAGCACTTGCTGTGGTACTTGACATTGGAAAACATTCTAACCACTTAGAATAACTGTCGACTACAATAAAAAATTGCTGACCATCGATTTCAGCAAAATCAACATGAATTCTCTGCCATGGCTCTGTAGCCCAAGGCCACAATAACAAAGGTACAGACTTAGGCACTTTTTGTGATTCTACACAACTCGGACATGTTCTGACTAAGTCTTCTATATCTTGATCTAATCCAGGCCACCAGACGAAAGATCTAGCCAAAGCTTTCATCCTACACATGCCGGGATGACCATCATGTAATTCATTTAACAACACTTCTTGAAGTTTAGTTGGTACAACTACTCTCCTACCCCATAATATACAACCATCATCAATTGACAATTCATCTCGTTTTGACCAATAGGGTTGCAAAGTCATATCAGTACAATAATTTGGCCAACCTGAAGATGTAAAATCTAACACTTTACATAATGTAGCATCTTTACATGAAAAATCAGCTATCTGTTTAGCTGTCACAGGTAGATCGCTTAATACTGTACTACAAATATACATTTCATCAGGATCTGCAGTGTGAGAATCATCCACTGGTAATCTACTTAACATATCTGCATTTGCATTATTTTCTGAAGATCTGTATACAATATCATACGAATATCCACTAAGCAACAATGCCCAGCGCTGCATCCTAGCTGCTGCTAATGCAGGAATACCAGATTTGGAACCAAAAATTCTTGTTAGGGGTTGATGATCAGTTACAAGGGTAAATTTCCTACCAAACAAGTACAAATGGAATTTCTTAATTCCATACACAATTGCCAATGCTTCTTTCTCTATTTGTGCATAGTTCTTCTCTGCACAACTTAATGTACGTGATGCATAAGCTACAGGTCTTTCTGAACCATCATTCAACTTATGGCTTAACACAGCTCCTAATCCATAAGGACTTGCATCTACACTTAATACTAAACGCATCTTAGGATTATAGTGCATAAGCACGCTATCACCTGTTAAAACAGTCTTAGCATATTGAAAAGAAGTTTCACACTCTTTAGTCCATTTCCACATTACTGACTTGTTAAGTAACGAATACAAAGCATGTAATTTTGATGACAGATTTGGTACAAATTTACCATAGTAATTCAACATTCCAAGAAATGACTTAAGTTCTGACACATTCTGTGGTCTAGGTGCATTTCTAATTGCATCTGTCTTGCTTTGCAATGGTTTTATACCCTCAGCACACAGCTTATGACCCAAAAATGTCACACTTTCTTTGAAAAATTCACATTTTTCTCCATTTAACTTGACATTGTGTTTCCTCAATCTAGAAAATACTTTCTCTAACACAACAAAATGCTCTTTCTCAGTTTCAGTTGCTACAAATATATCATCCATGTAACATAGCACGTGATCAATATTTGACAATATTTTATCCATAGTAGCCTGAAAAATGGAAGGCGCTGTTTTGACACCAAAACATAACCGTTTAGTTGCTAACAATCCTTTGTGAGTATTTAACACAAGCAACTTAGCAGATTCATCATCTAAATAAAGCTGATTAAATGCACTAGTCAAATCTAGTTTTGAAAACACTTTTGGCTGTGAACCATACTGGGATATCTTAGCAAACAGATCTTGAGTATTTGGTAATTTATATCCATCATCTTTAATCAATTCATTAACTGCTTTATAATCACCACACACTCTAATAGACTTATTAGGTTTCACAACATGGACTGTCGGTGAAGCCCATTCACAACTGTCAACTGGATACAAAATCTCTGATTCAATCAATCGGTCATATTCTTTTTCAACATCTCCAAGCAAAGAATATGGTACAGGTCTAGCCTTCTGATATACTGGTTTAACATTATCTTTCAATGCCAATGATGCTTTAAAACCTTTAATACCATTACCTTCATACGTAAACAGTACACTGTTCTGTCGTAACAGCTCATTGAAACAATCAGAAAAATCATCAGACTGCGGTACATGTTTAGGTAACTTCTTTGTTAGACCAACTTCATTTACAGTGAAAATACTTTGCCAATCCAATTTGATATGTTTTAACCAATCTCTACCCAATAAACATGGTTTCTGACCTTTTACAACAATCAAGTCAAGTTCTACAAGTGGGTTTTCCTCGTACTTTACAGGCACTCTAATTTCTCCCAAAATAGGTACAGGTTCATTTGTATAACTACGCAATGTGATGTTTACATTTCTGAGCGGGAACATTGTTAAACAACTTTTATACAATGTTTCAGATACAGTCGAGCGTGAGGCTCCTGTATCAAGCTCCATTTGTATGTTAGAATGTCCTACAGTAATATCTACTTTAATAGGTTTCATGCTTTGAGTTTGATTTACATTATAATTACCGTAGAGTCCAAATTCATCATGATCAAATTCAGAATTACTGTCTCTTGACTCTTCAGCATCATTTGAAATGTCCACGTATTTCGCTGAATTTCTTGATTTGAACTTACTTTGTGAATGTCCACGACCGCCTCTTGTACCTCTGCTGCCGGTATTTCCACCACTGTTAGAATTTGTGTTATCACTTTTCGGACACATGGCCTTGATATGTCCTCGCTGTCTACACCCATAACACTCAGCATCTCTCAGTCGACATTCTCCAGTACTATGGTTTCTCCCACCACAGCATTTGCAGCCATCGCCGGATGTACTACGGTGTGCTTGGTCACGACCGCGTCCTCTGCCTCGACGTCCGCCTCTCCTCCCGGGGAACAGTCGGTTCATCTCCGCCGTGCCGTCGTTCATGCTCTCTCGATTAGCGGCATTCGCTAATTCGTCCGCTAGGCATTTCCTTCTTGCTTCGTCAAATGTAAGATTTCGCACAGATAGTAGATGTGTCTGAGTACGTGACATCTTCTGATTCAGTCCCGAAACTAGCTTGTCTCGTAAGGCATCGCCTAGAAAATTGCCGTAATCACAAGTAGAAGCCAATTTCTTCAGACGGACAATAAAGTCTGCCACTGATTCCTTGTCACCTTGTTTCGACACTCTGTCAAACCGAAATCTTTCTGCCATTACATTTGGAGTGGGCGCATAATGTTCTTTCAAGAGGTCCTTCAGTTCCTGATACGTTTTCGTTCTAGGGGCGTCTGGACTACACAAGTTTTTGAGAAGTTTGTATGCTTCTGGACCGATGAGCGATAGGAATAAATTTGCCTTCCTCTCGTTTTCGATGGCGTTCGCTGCCATAAAAGCGTCGCATCTGTCCGTGTAATCTTCAAAAAGTTCAACACTCTCATCAAAAACTCCTAGATTCCCGAAAACTGCCATTTTCCCTTATACGTAGGTACGTTTCGTCTCGTCGCCAGTTTTGTATATTGATTTACCGTACTAGAAAGACTTCACGCCATTCTATAGTCTAGCACAGTAATACACCAGAGAAAGATAAGACAACACGTCTTCATCGTTGAAGGCCCCAAGCCGCACTGCTTTATTCAGAGAAGACCGCGTGGCATGTACATCAGTATGCAAAGTGATACGTCACTGATACGTCACAAGACGTGATATATTACAAGTTCCAAAACATTAGACCTGAAATATGCTTATTCCTCTGATCTCCTTGGGGCTGCCATTAGTATAGTGATAAAAAACGCAAGTCTGACCACTTGCGTGACTATGTGCAAAGTGTAACATTCAGTCGCTGTGATACACAAGTGCGGGTGCTGTGCAGACAGGGAATTTGTAGATTCCCGCGCAACCACTGCTTCCATTTGACCTTGGTGACAATATTAGCGTTCACCGATGCACGTGTGACTGTTCATGCAGTCTTGTTAAAGCTTGCTGAACACCACCGATATGCTGGGCATAGCCTGTATGAACGTCATGCGTTGGCTAGTTTGTCAGTGACTTGTCAAAGCTCCATGCTTTATGGCAAGCTCTCCAGTGTCATCCACCTATTTAGTGATGGTTATCTTGAAGTGAAAAATTCTTAAATGTGGTCTTTTGTATCAATGAACGGAATTATTAAAATAAACATCACTGTAAACAATAAATAAACCCAGGCCTCAATACCTAATAATTTTTATGAGCTTTATAGTGCAAATGAGTTTAGTGACGGTTTTTACTGTGTTTCAAAACCTGTGCTCAAAATTTATTCTCTGTGTTGTGTTACCAAGATTCATCCTAAACCTATACCAACGTACGTATGGCGTCGGCCAAATGAAGGATTTTTTCTTTTTTGAACTATATTGAACGGTTACATTACCTCCCTTAGCGTAACTCTCCTATGGGAGAAGGCGGGAAAAGTAAGGTTTGACAGATGTCAGTGACTTCATTCCACGTCGGCTGCTTGTCATCAAAATTTATCCTCAAATTATTCAAAATAATGGCGTGATCTAAGCGATTCCTTTTCAAAAGGCGACATTCGGAGAACTAAATGACAGGAGATGGGACAACAAACTAGTTCAATTTCGACTGTTCCGACGGAACATACCCAAGATGACGGAGTGACATGGTGGTGCAAATTTTTGGCTCGCGGCATCGCTGTTGTTGCAGGGCTGGGTAAGAAAAACATTGAACTTTTGGGAGGCAAAACTATACATTTTGAGGTCTTTGTATTGAGGTTTGTACCTGTGTATATTTTTTTCCTAGACCATAGTGTTAAGGGGCGACATATTATGATAATCATTGTATGTCCTATCTATATAGGTATATAAGTATTGAAATTTAGCTTTAATATAGCAGCAAGATCCTGACACTGATCAGTCAGGTATAGGCGTAATTGACGGTGCAGGTTTGTGGCCTTTAAAACCTTTTCTTGGAAAATTCCTTTTTTCTGTTGTAATCGCATGGAATCGAAATAAAACAAAGTGTTGAAGTTCTTTCATCTATACTATTTTAAAGGTGGCAGCTTTCCAGTACTTACATTAGTAGCAGCATGTGAAAAGTTAGCTTTAGTTGGTAGAGTACTGGACTTGATCTGTGGAGATCCAAGTTCAAATCTCAGTGTGAGCTATACAGTAAATTCACAGACCATTACAACTATAACTGCAGACAATTTTCATAATTCAAAACTGGAGTCCAACATCAACATGTCTTATTTTATAATTCCCATGCTAATCTCCAGATTGAGTTCATGGGCACCACTCCATGATGCATTGAGTCCAAAGAAATAAGACTGACTGGATGGTCATTATGAGGAGGTCTTTGGTTAAATATCTGAACAATTGTAGATAATGAAAATTGAGGCCCGCATGTGGATTTAAGAAAATAAACAGATTCTCAGGCCCATGTAATGAGGTTTAGCAAAAGACTGAAGGAATAGGGTAACCATAGCTTTATTTTGAATTCTATATATTTACTAAATAGAAGAGAAACTCAGAATTTATTTTTCTGAAGCCAAACTTCTGTACACTGAATTATATCAACACCAGTGTGTCAGAAAGACTCATAGCATTGATAATGATACTGATATTCAAAGATTGTGTGTGTCTGAACTGAAATAGTGAGATTCCTGACTATGACATTGTGTATTACACCAATAAAATTGAAACTGGGGGTCCTTATTTAAAAGAAACATATCCATAAGACATAAATCATAGAACACCAGTTTTGTGCTGAAAATGATCAAATCAGTGGTTTGCTTTCATTTCAGTGAAATATTAATAGAGAAGTAAGCTTTGCATAGAGGTAGACTAATACTACACTATTTTAATCTTCACATTAAGTTATTGGGTCCTTATTTTTCCTGGTCTTGTATTTTCAGTTGCTATGTGCCTGGGAATATTTGTCTGTATGACGTTTCATCCTGAGTGCCTGATAGCAGGTATATGGCAGATGTAAGTATTTATATGATAAACAAAACCAGAAGTCCATTACCAAGCAGTATGCATTTCCTATAGCTAGTCTCCATGGCAATTTACACTTTTTTTCCATCTCTTAACACATTATGTGATGTATCTGCACATTCACAGTATTTTTTTTCTCTCTATTTTGCATCTAACATTTGAGAAATGGCTGATGCATGGTGGGATCCAAACTAGGTTGTGTTGAAAGACTTTAAAAAAAAGAGTTGCTTGGAAACATAAAAATAGTCAATGGGTTTATAGCTACATACCAGCAATGATTATTGAAATCATAGCTATTAAGTACGGAGTTTCAGTTTTAGTGTGTGGCCAATTCTTGTAGCAGCCTTTTACAATTAGATTTCCCATGATTCAGTTCCCAAGAGGTTGATATATTACGCCGCCAGGTGACACAAGCTTCTGCAGACGACGTAAGGTGTGTGTACTGTGCCATGGAAACTACCTACAGGGAAGTTGCATACTTCTAGGTAATGACAATGTGTCAAGGCTTAACATACTTAGTCATATTTTACTTGGGCAGCACTTGTATGCCTTCCCCCAGCTATTTGTGCATGTACTATCTAGTGTGCTATGTCTTTTGCTTCTGTTGTAATGCTCTAAGTGCCCCATATCCTAAACATTTGCTGGCGAATACATATTTTTAGAGGTAAATGAAAATCACAGAATATTACCTTTATGATTGTGGATTTGAGAAATATGTACATGTATGAAGAAATTTGAAAATACAGTCTCCATGCTTTGGAGGTGAGTGAGTGAGTGCTTCGTATTTAACGTCGTACTTAACAATTTTTCAGTTATATGACAACATAGGAGTCCTTAGAGTGCATGTAATGTGCCTCCTTATTGCAGGACAGATTTCTGTTGCTCTTTTATCTAGTGTTGCGTCACTAAGAAGACTAACCGAAGACAAGTAAGCCTCTCCATCCGAGCCATTGTACTGATACGGGTCAACCAGTCATTGCACTATCCCCTTATTGCTAAATGCCAAGCGAGGAAGCTACAGCTTCCTCTTTTAAAGTCTTAGGTGTGACTCGACCCAGGATTGACCCTGGATCGTCCATCTCCAAAGTGGATGCTCTGTCAGCTGAGGGGGGGGGGGGCCTCCATGGCTCAGTTGGTTACCCTGCTAGTGCAGCCTAATGACCCAGAGGCCTCTTACCAATGTGGTTGCTGTGAATTCAAGTCCAGCTCAAGTGGGAAGGTTTGCCAGCAACTTGCAGATGGTCGTGGGTTTCCCCCCGGGCTCTTCCCAGTTTCCTCCCATCATAATGCTGGCTGCTGTCGTATGAGTGAAATATTCTTAAGTACGGCATAAACATCAATGAAATAAATAAATAAATAAATCTATCAGCTGAGCTATTGGGGCAGGTGGCAGAAGTTTGTACCATCATTATAATACTGTATTTCACTTAAAAGTTTGACCGGTAGAGCGTCCGCTTCAGGACCGGTAGATCCAGGATCAATCCTTGATCGAGTCACACCTAAGACTTTAAAAGAGGAAGTTGTAACTTCCTCGCTTGGCGTTCAGCATGAAGAGGATAGTGCAATGACTGGTTGACCCGTATCAGTATAATGGCTCGGGCGGGGCGGCTTGCTTGCCTTCGGTAAGTCGTCTCAGTGAGGCAGCACTAAATAAAAGAGCGGTGGAAATCCGTCCTGCAACAAGGAGGCACATTACACGTACATGCACCCTAATGATTCCTTCGTCGTCATATGACTGAAAAATTGTTGAGAACGACGTTAAACCCCAAGCACTCACTCACTCACTCACTTAAAAGTTTAGTTTGTAATACATTGATTCATCCATCTTTAGAGTTTTTTGTGAAGTTTGATTCATGACTTGCCATCAAAAGTACCATTTTTAAGCCTTTATGTGCTTCTGAAAGTGCATTGTTACATACAAAACTTAAGATGAAATACAGTGATTATCATATAAGGCTTCATAGGGTTAGCCAGATGCCCGTCCACCCGTCAAAGCGGATGGGTAAAACAGAAAACTGGTGCTATTGGGAGACCCTGTTTTCAGGGCTTATAACATGGGAGAGATAGGACAAAAATGAATTCTGGACACCTTGCTATAACAAAATGGCTCCAGAAAGGTATGTGTGAACACCCTCTTTTACATTTCTGGCTACACGAGTAATTATTACACCTGATTTTCTGTGTTTCAGTCTGGCAGGTTTTTTCTTGGTGCTGTTTGAGGCTCCTTGTTGCTGTGTTTTTCTGGATTTTATCAAACAAGTGGAGGACTTTTCTAAAAGAAGACCATACTGGCAAAAAGGATTGGCCTATTTGCTGTGAGTATAGAGGAGGACTTCTTCATTCTTTGCAAGGTATAAAAAGTTCCCATAAAAAAAGTTTTCACTGTCACGTAAACAAAATAATTTTGGGAATGGAATAGGATTTATATATATGTTCCTCTGAACATTCGCACCTGCTGAATTACTTTCACATTGAGTGATCCCTGGCTGGGAAAGCCCTGTCTTTCTAAACAGGAATTTCCATGCAGTGGTGACCTACTTACATGAACATGCGATTTACTGTCCTTAAACACTTGGGAAAAGTTTAATTTTCTGCACTGTCTGCATGCCATTATCAAAGGCAAACTGTGTATAATAATTGTTAAATGCGTCGTCTTCTTGTGTTGTCTGCTTCGTGATTTTTTTGCATGACTATATTCCATTCCGTGGTGCATACACCTGTCATTTCAGGCCAGATTTACTGTTCAAACCATCTGCACATTTAGTGTTATCGCCATTTTACCTCGGTATTAACTACAGGAGAAAAGCTTCCAGTAGTGTGTTGTTTAAATGTCAGGAAAGTCCATAACTCCATAATCCATAATGAAGACTTTGGGTAAAAAGTCTAACTTACCTGGCTGTTCAACGAACCATAGTGCTAGTAAAACCGTGTGTACCCTACTCCTGGATGCTGGTACAGCAGCTTACTGGTCACAAAAATTTTGCAAGAATCAAAAATCCAGTACTTCTCCATTGGAGAGCGATGCATTTTTTTCACAAAATTTCACACACAGTGTGCACCATGACACTTGCACATGCACAACTGTTGAGATTTTCCCTGATGCATCCTTCTCAAACTGCATATTCCACTTGAATTTCTGTCAGATTTTCGATAGCCATTAATTTTCATGATGAACTTTCCTATGCAGAGACTTCAGAAGTTATGAAAGACTTTCTGTCATCTGTGCCGGTTTGCAACTTTCTAATTTTGTACATGTTTTGTAAGTTACATGTACATGTCAGTTTTTTTTGGGGGGTGGGGGGGGCACATTCAAGCCTGGACTATTCTTTATTTCAAAGTATACCAGGGGGCCTCCGTGGCTCAGTTGGTTAGCGTGCTAGCACAGCGTAATGACCCAGGAGTCTCTCACCAATGCGGTCGCTGTGAGTTCAAGTCCAGCTCATGCTGGCTTCCTCTCCGTCCATAAGTGGGAAGGTCTTCCAGCAACCTGCGGACGGTTGTGGGTTGCCCCGGGCTCTGCCTGGTTTCCTCCCACCATAATCGTTGTCGTATAAGTGAAATATTCTTGAGTACGGCGTAAAACATCAATCAAATAAATAAATAAATAAATAAATCAAAGTATACCACTTCACACGAATGGTCAATCCCAATGCAGATGAAGTTTAGATTTCTTGTTTTTAAAAAACTGACCACATGTTGAAAGAAAAACTTTTTAAAAGCACAGTTACACATACAGTGTTTTATAAATTACATTTTCATCATTTTACACTTTGCGTTTGTTATTTTTGTCTCTTTCTGTTTTTTTTTTCCTTATAAACTGCAGATGTGAACTATTGAAATCCACTATAGCAGACACTGTGCAAAGCAATAGAGTAAGAGGTACCTACCTGGATTAAATGTCGCAAAATATCTTTTGTAGCAGGTATATATTTCGCTTTCGGCAGTTGCGTTGCTCCGTCCATACTGCAACACAACCTCAGAGAACACAAGCAATACAATGATGCAGATCAGCACAGTGTACTGATATCTCTATTTATCTACTGGCCTACTGGAAAACTTTCTGGCCATATGTGGAAAGGTCTTCCAGCAACCTGCGGATGGTCGGGGTTTTCCCCCGGGCTCTAGCTGCCTGGTTTAAACTCCCCATGATACTGTCTGCTGTCATATAAGTGGAATATTCTTGAGTGCAGCATAAAATTCCAATCAATCAATCAGATAAATAAATCAAATGCTTTACTTAAGGAAGATGCGATATATACACACGGGGACCTACTATACACGTTCCCTTCTAGAAAAGCCTGCATGAACATCAGTGGGTGACATAAGTTCAGCAGGACAATACCCGAACTTACAGAACATGCATAAACGCTAGTAGGATCAAGTTCAATAGAATACACAAAGCTTGTTAGAAGAATAAAATTGAAGGAATTACTAAATAAATAAATGATTATGAACTGTTGAATGTATTATTGCCCCTGTGTTTCAGAATGGCTGTATTACCAATGGCCCTGTGTCTGGAGACCAGTACCCTGGTGGGGAGTGGTCTCATATTTGCCTCGGGTACTGTCTACGGTCTAATGGCGTTGGGCAAAAAGTAGGTACCGTAAGGCAACACCAAATTACGTTTTTGTTTTATGTGCAGAGTGAATCTTGTTTTAGTGTCAGAGGAGGGTATGAAAAGTGTAAATAAATGGAAATAAGAAAGTATCTGAAACATTAAGATTAGACAGAATATGAAGATGAATTTTCAGTTTTATTTTCATTCCCTTTTTGGATTTTTTAGTGTTGACATGCTCTTACAAAATAAAACATTTCTTGGTTCAAATCCATTCTCATTGAAATTCTTCTTATAATTTAGGATGAGAAAGGTTATATTCTGTAATGGGCCTAAAAATTTCCAGAAAAAAAAACAGTTTTAGAGGCAAATGGATGCCAAAATGTTGTTTCTGGTGCTGAAAGTAACATTTTACCGGTCTGAGTAGGATATCATCCTACCTTACAAACAAACCTGAAAACATCTAGCTAAGGTCAATAGGACGTTCATAGTCAGGCAAAATGAGCGGCTTATTCATGGGCGAAATTTGAGGTCTTTTTAATACAGTAATCAACAATTTATTTGACAACTCTTGTTTTTCTGCTTCTAGGGCTGATAGAGAGGAGATGCTTGTAAAAGCCAGAGGAGAAGACATCGAAATGAATGCTGGACTTGTAGCCAATGAAGATATAACAGGCACGCATTAGCTATGACTACTCACTCTTGTGTTCACACTTTCCGGTTTAATCGAACATCAGATTTTTTCCAGTATTACGGAATGTGTTTCTTAGAGTAATGTCCCTTTAGACTGTCCCACTTTCCAGTATGATAACCCCATACTGTTGAACTTCAGATTATTTCCAGTAGTACAGAATGTGTTTTTTTTTTAGTTATGTCCCTTAAGACTTTCCCACTTTCCGGTATGATAACCCCATACCATTGAATCTCAGATTATTTCCACTATTACAGAATGTGTTTTTTTGAGTTATGTCCCTTGAGACTTTCCCACTTTCCAGTATGATAACCCCATACTATTGAACCTCAGATTATTTCCACTATTACATTGTGTCTTTTTTTGAGTTATGTCCCTTGAGACCTTCCCACTTTCCGGTATGATAACCCCATACCATTGAACCTCAGATTATTTCCACTATTACAGAATGTGTTTTTTTGAGTTATGTCCCTTGAGACTTTCCCACTTTCTGGTATGATAACCCCATACCATTGAACCTCAGATTATTTCCACTATTACAGAATGTGTTTTTTTGAGTTATGTCCCTTGAGACTTTCCCACTTTCTGGTATGATAACCCCATACCATTGAACCTCAGATTATTTCCACTATTACAGAATGTGTTTTTTTTTAGTTATGTCCCTTGAGACACCTACTTTATAATAGTCTGGTGTCAACAGGGACAAGATGTATTGGAAACTCATAGAACAGAGGGACAGCCTGACATTTCGCACTACCTATTCACTATTGTGCTACATGGAAAGAGACAACTTATACATTTTAGGGGTAACATGTTTCTAAAACATGGATCGTGGTATCAGCCCTTTGTGGAATGAAGCCTATATCAGGTATTGTGTTAGCCAGTATATTCTACAATTATTCACATTAATAGTGATTTAAGTCAGTGAGCTGAAGGGGCTGATCTTGATCAAAATATGACCAATGTTCCTGTAGTATATGACGTATAGTATAAATGTCTTCTAGCATAGCCGTTCACTAATGTATGTATGCTTATTTTATTATATCGTATGTAAGTGTTTCAGCCATATGATGACGAGGGGTCATTTGGTGTGTGTACCGGTTTTCTTGTGGCTGGGCGAGTCCTTGCTGTCAAAAGTGCTGCTGCCACTGAAATATCGCGCCATGGACACCAGATATGACACCATACCCAGTCACATTGTACTGACACCTGGCCAACCAGTATTTTTTTTTCGTCACTTCAACCCTTGACTGATAAGGTCAGAGGTTCATATCTTCTCTGTCACTGCTTTGACTGCAGCTTCAAGTGAGGACATTTTTACACGTACATATTCTACTTACTTTGCCACACTCATCCGTCATACAAGTGAAAAACCCTTCAAAATGGTATAAAGCATAGATCAAATGAATATGTAACAGGGCCTAAAACAAAGACAGTTTGGCTCCCCTTACAGACTCCTAAAGTACAACATTTACCCTAATAAAGCCCAAATTAGGGGGAAATGTGGAGGATACATTTAATTAGCCTGAATGCTTTTAAAAATTCCTTACAGTCATGTCAACTGAAAAACTTATATGCAGTTATACTGGCACTACGGATGGTTGCGGGTTTCCCTGGGTTCTGGTTTCCTCCCACCATAATGCTGGCCTCCATTGTTTAAATGAAATATTTTTGAGTATGGCATAAAACTCCAATCAGATAAATAAATTTAAAAATATTTTAGCCAAATTTGCCTGCAAAAAGGATTCCAATATTAAAAAAGCTGTACTTGGGCCAGCTGTAAGTAGTTCTCCTGATCTCACATATACGTGTAACATTTACATTCTTAATTGGCCTTGGATGTTATAAAATGCATAAGTTTTGTGACATATAACATGCAGTGTTTGAAGACAAGTGATTTGCCCAAATGCTCGGCCTGGCCATTGGAAATTCCATCCAAAATGGGTAGCAATGTTTTGGTCAACAAACCTACACTGATGCTTAATTGTGATCGAGACTCTTGTTTGTTTTTTGTTTTTTTCCTTTTTTTTTTCAACATGTACCATTTTTAGCCTTGTGATTTTATGCAGATGACTTCAGTTTGTGATCATTTTATAAATGTGGCTTGAACGTGTTTATATACTCACAATGCACATGGAGTCAAAATTAAATGTATACATATATACTTATGACTTACTACATTATCAGATTTAACTGTAACCATTAACCTCATGTACTAAACTGTTTAGTCAGATGTTAGTCATTTACTCACTTTACATATAAATGCTAATTGTAATGTTAATATATGATATATTATATACTACTAAATATACTATATTATATAGTGTGTAATTTCAAAGTTTAGGTTATTTCAAGTGAAACATTTTGCTTGATTTTTTGTTCATTCATGCACTTTATAGGCGCACTTAAAAATTTTTTTTTTTTTTGTGAAGTTTGAATAATTTCTTATCAGAACAGCTTAAGTACGTGTTGGCATCAAAGATATAATATTGAGGCTTTTATGTTTCTTCTTAATGTGCAATGTTCTGTACCAAAGTTCAGGTGAAATACAGTTCAACGAATTGTCATAAACAGGTTTGGACACTGTTTACATATTTAATACGTACTGTAATTCTTCAACCTTTTGGCATGTTTGCAAGGTGTTTATTTAAGCATATCTTGAAGGCATTATTTTGTGTACACTTATAAAATTATACTTGTTGTGAAGCTCTGAAATTGGCCAATCCAACCAATGTAGATTTGTCTTCAAAATCAAATTAAAAGGGTGAAGGACCATTGAAAGTGTTTTTCTCTGACAATCATTTTAATGGGACCAAAATGTTTTTTTTTTATATATATTTTTTTTTTCAATGAATGTTGATGTTTCAAATGTGTTAATTATTTCTTCTTAAGTATGTCCGTGTAGATAGGCTAAAACAGACTTCATGTGTTGTAAACTCAAGTTTGCATGACATTAATATTGAAATAACAATTTGCCTTTTTTGGGGGGATTTTGCTGCTCTAAAAGATGAACCGTAAAAGGTTTTTACTTTTCAAAATAATATAACAAAGTCCATTGAATGTGAGTATGATAGTGAAAAATTTTGCAGTTCACCCTCAATTTTCATATCATTGTGGTATATTGGCAATTTGTCTATATTCCTGTCATGCGTTTATCGTCCAAGAGCTCTTGCCCTATGTGGTCTCTGTCTCTGACAGCATTATATGTATGCATGCTTAAATTAATGATAAACATATATACGCATATTTATTTTTAAAAAACTGTTTATTTTTATCTTCAATTTCCCAACTTTTACCAGCATACTCATCAGATGTACTTGCCAAATGCTGAATTTCACATCTTTTTAATTTATGTCGAAATGTTGCTGATTAAACATGTATACTCTGTTATGTGGTTTGTACATGAGTATTTAAAGTAAAAGAAAGCTAATAATATGAAGTAAGGTTCATCATACAGACAACTGGAATCTATGTGTAAAAATACTTCCATGTAGTTGTTTAGATTTTTTTAAGAGTGTTCAAAGGCATTGAAAGATTTGAATTCTATGGTGGGGGCTTTTGTAAGGCATGCTGATGGTATTTAAGAACTCCAACATCACATCACCTTTTTTCCTGATGTTCAACAGAAGGAAAGAATTTTGGGGGCCATTAATTATTTCAGAGCTCCTAAACTATGATAGTATGGTCCATAAAGCCCACCTTAGAATTCAAAGGTTTAAACAGCTTTAACTCTCTTCACAAAAATCTTCAAAAAAATAAATGACATTATATTTATGCATAGTTTTAGATGTATGTCACCTTTGTAATGAAAGGTACATGTAGGCCTAATTACATGCCTTCTCAATTTCTGCATTATACATAGTGATATTTAGTTAAGTCACGCAAGAGTATACATGTAGTGAACTGATAGTCATGTTTGTTTTGAAAATTCATGTTTGTCTGCCAATCTTCTGTTCATCAAACTCTACATTTTCTTTCATTGTTTTATTGACGCATGTATTTATATCATAACTATTACCTTGCACTGCTATGTGAGACTTGATGTGCACAGCCATTAGGGGCAGACAGCGAGGAGAAAAATAAATGGAAATGAAAAGATGGTCAAAATTTTACATGTGTGATGTATAGTTCAAGGAGTAGAAATTGTAATACTGATATGTGAGAAAGCAGATCAAACGTGGCCCGTAATTGACTTAAAATTTTACCCATGACAAAGTTGCACATTTTCCCTGATCCTCAGAGCTCTGTAGATCTTTAAGAAAGGTGATTTGGGTTTCTTGGGGAAGGTTGGGGGATGTCTTGTTGTAAAAATGTACCAGTAAGTTTCAGCACAAAATATTAATTCATGACATTTATCTCTGAAAATACTCTTTTCTTGCCAAAATATTGGGTCATTTGTGTACTCTACAGATTTTCATTGGAATGGTCAGCGAAGTATTGTTTTGATTTTACAGTGCTGTGACGTAGATTTGTGTGCGAATAGTCACATTGATACCCACTTCACGCTAATTGCTAACAGATAGGAGATTATGTTATTAGCTTTTGGCTATGGTAGAATTGGAGAGCACATGGGATTTATTACTATTGTGTTACTTATCTCTTCTTCATTTTTTTATTTTCAAACTAACATCTTCTACATTCTCATCCTATTAATGTACACTGCTTGAAGATGTACTTGAGGCGAAGACTTTCTTTTGGAGACCTGTGTTGTCCATTCATGCATGGAAAATATCATCAAAGTGAAGATGAAATATATTTTTATTGCAACTCGAAAGTAACCTGTGTCTGGAGTAACTAGAGAACTGGAATATTGAGCTGTTAATTGCAACAAGCCCATGAATATACTGTGTATAGATTGCCCTGTCAGTAAATCTGTCAAATTTGTGACACTCTTATCCTTATCTTAACATGGGTCATTCATTTTAATGTAGTTTGGCTTGTTGAGTGCAAAACTACGAAGACTTTCTTCAGAATGCTTCATTAGCTTTTGCGATGATTTTTGTTTGTTATGCATGCGAGCATTTAATATTGGACTGAGTAGTTCTCCATTTAGCATGCGGCGTATACCACTGCAGAATTTTTCAAGCTTGTTTTCATGTCCCATTTAAATCACGCGATCATAACAAAGCCATACCTAAGAGCATGAAGAATGACAGAAAACTCAAATACATCATAACAATACTTGACAGCATAATTGCATAGCTTTAGTTTAGTATGTGGACCGTCCATGTTGTATCGATCAAATCTAGTTTGAGAATTAGAAGGCATTTGAAGTACTGATTTTGAGAGTTTTTAATTCATCTCAGAATGATGTTTTAAGAGTTATTGTTAAAATAGGGTGATATCCTGAAAAATGCACCAAAAATAATACCATATTTTATGGCCTTTATTTGTGTCTAAAATGCGCTTTGTTGGGGGGAGAATATTGAGGGCAAATACAGTATCTTAAATTGTAGACACAGACCTATAGTTGTACAAGCTATAGTGTATTGGTTAGCCCAGTGACATATGAAACTGTGACATCTAGCCTTGAGTATAAATACGTTTAGTATTGGCCTTTCAGAGCTATTCAATCGATATATCTTTGTGTGTACCTTAAGGTAAAACACATTTAGGCCCTACATGTGTACATGTTCTATCACTGGGTATGGAAGGATAGCCTGCCTTCTTGTCCAAAGACAATCTGCATGTATAGATATATATATTAATTAATCTAACAAAGGAACTAGCTGGCCAAGGTGTCTGAGGTGAAGTGGTTTCCTCTGGGCTCTGATCGGTTTCCTGGCTGGTTTCCTTCTCTCATGTATTCACATGTGAAAGATTGTCTGGTGCACATACATGAATATGTACGTCATCATTTGGCGTGGAGCTTGGCTAAAATCATTCCTTCCAAAGAGTTTCATACACTTTTGCATGTGACGTCAAGTCTGCAAATTTATGGTGCTGGCAAGGTAGTGCTTTCATTGGGCTAAAAGTAGCAGGCATGGACGTTTCATAATACTCACCGAATGTATGCGGAGACTGTGTTAGACAGAAGGATGCACATACTCTAGCTGGGAGAGTGTTATAGCATTACTGATAACACAAAATGTATATGTATTATAAAGTTAGTGAACAGATGACTTACGAACATGTTAGATGTCTAACAAAAACATTTCATGGTCCATTGGACATAGTGTAAGACTCCTGCAGAAACCATGAAATTCTTTGGTGAGAGATCCAACTTAGCTGCGAATGTAAGGCATTGTTATTTGATAAGCAGTTAGAGGTTGCTGGAAAATGTATAAACTAGGTTTAGTTCCATACACTTAATTACCTGCATATATTGCTACTAATAAAGTTTGTGGGAAGGGGCGTCCTGGCCGAGGTGGTTAGTGTGTCAGCGTTGTGCAATAACACAGGTATCTCTCACCAATGCCGTCGTTGTGTAAGTGAAATATTCTAGAGTACGACGTAAAACACCATTAAATGAATAAATATAAGTAAAGTTTGTGGGACAATGGATGTTTATTTACGGTTAGTTCACAGGTATATGAGGCATGTGTTGTAGAAACTTAATTGCCAGGTTAAAAGATCCAGCAATTGGCTTTGAATGCAAGGCATTGTTATTTGGTAAGCAATTTGAGGCTGCTTGAAAATGTTTAAACTAGGTTTAGTTTCAGACTCTTGGTTACCTGCAGATATTGATGTTGGTAAAGTTTGTGGGGCTGTGGATGTTTATTAACCGTTAGTTCACAAGTATATGAAGCATTGTATATTGTAGAAACATGCCAAAAGCACATGTATTTCCTCTGTTATAGGGGTAACTTCTTGCAGTGTCAAATAAAACCAACAATTTTTTAGATAATTTGACATATAATATTGTCATTCATGTATATTGATCTAACAGGCATTGATCTGTTTAGGTATAGGGTAATTTAAAATATACCTGTATGTTCTTAAATTTGTTCTTGTTTTTCTTTTTTCTTTGGGCAAGGGGGAAAGTTACTGGGATCATTTATTTTTTAGTTTAAAATTATAAAATTGACTTTAGTCCTGTTAGTTTTTTTTAGCATAAAGTGTAAGTGTTGGGAAGACCATGACTTATCCATTTAGTTTTTGTAGTGTTAATTGTAAATCCTGGACTTGGATCCATTCAGGATAACATTATTATAGTGTATTAAAGTGATGTTACAATTGATCAGTACTGCTGTGAGTTAACATGTCAGCATTTTATTGTGCACAGTTTTACTACACATACATGTACGTGTGCGCTGATTCTTGGCCAGTCACAGTGTTGAATAAACTGCCGTGTTATTTTTCAAAATCTCTGGTCATATTTGTGTTTCAAATAATGATGTAGGTGTTTAAATAATGCCACCTTATAAATCGTGATTGGCGAAGATTTCATTTCAGGTCATTGTGAATTCAGTAGAATTTGATTTTTGTTTGATTCTTGCTTAACACACTCAAGACTTTTTCACTTAAATAGTTAATGTCAGTCAGTTTTATGGGTGGATGAAACAGGTGTTGCTGAGCAATTTAAATAACACGTATTGACCTTCGGAAAGCTACTGATCATTAAAGATAAACCCCACCATATTGGTGAAAGACAGCTTTGCCATCAGTGAAGGTTTGACTGCATGCTCAACGGCCATCAAATTCATTGTCACCAAGGCCCCGCAAAGGTTGTGAGCAGGGGAATATTACGAACAAATTCCCTGTCCAAGATTGGGTTTGAACCTGTACCTCATGTCCTAGTGACTGAAAGACAAGGCAGCACCTTATTTAACTACCGAGCCATAGCCCACTCCTGACTGCAATTGATGAACCTCAATCTTCGGTGTTGTGTATCTGAAATGGAAGGCACCCAGGCCCATGGGACACTGTTCACCAGATGTGTAGAACAGAAATGATCCGATGCAGTATCATCAGTGTGCATATCTGAACAAATGAGGCACACTAGGCTTGGGTTCAATTCCACCTTTGAACAGGAAGATATTTTTTTGAATCCCCACTCTCACAGTTGGTGACTTTTGTAACAGTATTTATTTATTTTCTTAGGCTTGACAAGTGCTTGGTTCCTCCCTCCATAATGCTTGTCACCGTTGTATTAGTGAAATATTCATTAGTAAAGCACTGACCAAATAAATAAATTTATCTGACATGGTGTTTATGGTTCCTATTGCTCATGAAATAGAGTGTCTGATTCAGTCTCACAGTTGGTGACTTTTGTAACAGTATTTATTTATTTTCTTATGCTTGACAAGTGCTTGGTTCCTCCCTCCATAATGCTTGTCACCGTTGTATTAGTGAAATATTCATTAGTAAAGCACTGACCAAATAAATAAATTTATCTGACATGGTGTTTATGGTTCCTATTGCTCATGAAATAGAGTGTCTGATTCAGTCCATCACTTGACAAACCTGAAGTAATGCCAAATCAGCAGGAGCTGAATTTAAACCTTCAACCTCATGATCTCAATTGAGATTTAACACGTCTATGAAAAGAATAATCCCACTGCAACCATTTGTTACAATACAAAGCGTGCAGCAAAGAATTCAGAACAACAGCTTAGGGTAGAGTTAGACTTGTTTTATACAAAGGCATACATTTAGATTGTCAGCAACTTGCCATATTACATATGAAACAGTATGAACAAGACAAAGGAGTCGTGAAATTGACACATTTAAAAGCAAACATTAATGACAAAAGACCTGAGTGTGAAGCATAATCTTTGAGAATAGTGGATTAGTAATATACAACAAATACAAGTGATGTGGTTGGAAATCAAAACTGACAGCTATTCTTTCAAAAAAATACAATCTACAGCAGGAACATATTTGTACTTTGTACTTTGATGATCACATTTCTGCAGAAAAGAACAGCAGGAATACAACTGCATGTTAAAGAATTCCATAAGTTAGCTATTATAAACTTAAAATTCAAGTCAAAAACATCATTTGTCAACTGAACATTACATTTACATATGTACATGTAGAAATGTATAAAGTATCCCGATCTGTATCACTTGTAAGGTGTTGTACTGGTAGAGGAATGGAACAGTATTAAGTACAGAATGACCTTATTAACAGTATCACAGGTATCCTACATGTATCACATACATGAAAGTGTATCACACATATAAACATGGCAATGTACCACATGCATGACTGTATCACATAAATGTATATGTACCTGATCATGAAACTGTACCAACACAAGATTAATTTTAAATTAAACATTGTGGGGACCACATACAAGAGAAAAAACAACAACTGAGTGGAGGTATCTTGCTTCGTAAACAACACACATGCAGTGGCCTTGGTAATGAAGATAAAATGTAAGTCCTTCATTTTGGTGTGCTTCTCCAGCAACTGTCTGCAATTCATAAATAACATAAATAACACAAATAACAAACTCTCAACTCACATGTCTTCAGCATTTACCTACAAGCACAATAAGCTACCAATACATTTTTCTATCAGCCAATTCTGAATCTATAAATTGTGGAATATTTAATACATTAAAGTGCCCACAGGCCTTTCCATATACCTACCAAAAATCAGTCAAGCAGAACCCAGAATACCAACTGCAGTAATACCAGGTGTTGCATTTTAAACATGTTCATATCAATGTAATACATGTATATGTCAATACAATAAAACAGTTATCTTAGTGCAATATATATTTACATATATATGCTTAATTCCATTTACCTGTATACAAGCGTATAAAAAAATAAACCATCTTCATTCTTCAACTGGTTATGTACGATAAATTTTTACAAAAAGCATCTTTGGATGAAATTTATCCCGGCAATAATTTTTTCCTTTATTACATGTACCTCGCACAAACCGACAGCTTTCTGATAATCATAACGTAGGCAAACAAAAAATTCTTATTGCAAAGAAAAGACTGGTTTCCCAATCCATGATTAATGGCTCACAGCAATTTCAAGAATACAGCTGTTTAAATGTACTTCATACTATTGCTTTTTGGTCATTTGAATATTATAATGAGACGAATGTATAAATACCCCGTTCACATCATCCTTGTATAAACATGAGGAAAGTTTCAGGAATTATTCTACGTATAATATAACAATGTGTTCCCGACATAATATTGTGATATTAATGGCACGGCTGATTCCGTAACAAAAAAATAAATGCTTATAAATGTTTAAACAAAATAAAACTACTTTAGTCGTTGTAAGATATAAAATGGATGGAATACATGAAGTATCACAAAATACTAATGTTACATAAGTTTACAACGGCAACAAAATCACACCTATCACCATGATATCATCATATAATAGATACCGTATCTCCATCCACATTTCTGTTGATATCTTGAAGGTATATCACTAGAAACATTCAAATGCGTCGCTGCTGTTTTGTGTGGTGATATTTGTGTTGATTGTACTGTCCATGCTCACAGTAACACCGAACACATCCCCGTGTCACCACAGTTGTGTGTAGTGATATTTGCGTTGACTGTACTGTCATGCTGATATCCTGAAGGTATAACATCAAACACATCCCCATGTCACCACAGTTGTGTGTAGTGATATTTGTGTTGACTGTACTGTCTATCCTGATATCCTGAAGATATAACATCAAACACATCCCCCTGCGTCACCACAGTTTTGTGTGGTGATATTTGTGTTGACTGTACTGTCTTTGCTGATATCCTGAAGGCATAAACCAAACACATCCACCTGTGTCACCACAGTTTTGTGTGGTGATATTTGTGTTGACTGTACTGTCTTTGCTGATATCCTGAAGGCATAACACCGAACACATCCCCCTGCATCACCACAGTTTTGTGTGATGATATTTGTGTTGACTGTACTGTCTATGTTGATATCCTGAAGGTATAATACCAAACACTGTCCATGTTGTATTTGATGTCAAATTTCTGGCTAAACTGTCTGCTTTTGACATGGCACTGGTTGGCTCTTTACAGGTTGCTTGGTGAGTGTTCACACTTGGAAGACTGAAATCATATAACAAAGAAGAAGAAAAACCTTAGGTTTTTCTAATTCAAAGTCAGAAGAACTTGACAAAATTCACATAACAACCGAGGGAATGCATACACTTTATTGAAGTTATACAATCAAGACATCCCGGAGATTCTACAATGATAGCAAAAGTTGGGTATAGAAATAGTTTCTAGAGATGGGGGATGTGGGGGGTGGGGGGGTGGGGGTGGGGGGGGGGGGATCATGGGTTAATGTTAAGTATATTTAAATGATGACCCATGTGAGTATTATAAAAAGTTACGTAAATGTTGTAAAGATAAATAATGTGGACTTATTGCCTATGAATTTAATACAGTGAGCGTATTTTCATAGGTAATATAGGTTGCAAAAAGGACAAACATGACAAACAGGATCTGTGAATGACATTAAATTAACAGAATGTTTTCTTTTGTAAGAGTTTGAACTCAAAATGTACACATACACTAAGGCTGCACACACAATAATCTGTTAGGTAGACCATAGCAATTTGAATCTTCACACTCCTGGTGTGCAGTGTACTATAAATTGTACATACCTTGGGACTGTTGCATTTGGTGCCAGTTTCAAGTGCCCTCCTCTCGTCATGTAGTCATGGTGATTGACAGGTGTCACTTCCCGACGTAGTAACGGGGGAGTGGTTTCTGAGAATACAAGAACAGTATGGTACGAAAGTGAACGAGGAGTGAATGAATGAATGAATGAATGGGGTTCAACACAACGACTGAATAATAAGCTGAGGTAGAGAATTCTTAACTATGTATATCACAGTACGGAAAGCTTGGCATACACATGCGCTTAATACGCAACTCAAATCAACTCAACTGGTCTTTTGAAGCTAGTCCCAGTGGCTGATAGTCATACAGCTTTATTAGTCACATGGTTATCCTGATGCCTCACTCAATGAGGATTATTGACACCATATGTTTACATATACTATCACTGAGTAACATTGTAACGAATTTATCCTGCACCAATCAATTCAGTGCAGAAGACTGACGTATAGGTTAATCTCTTCAGCGATGTGACGATGGTATTCACAACCCAACAAAGGGAGATAACCTACTCAGCTGACACATTTGACGTTATCTGCAGGATTCAAGAATATATCTCTACCCCACATGACCGCTGTTGTCCAGTAAAAAGCAGAGTATTTTGTCCTGGCATATATGTAAAAGACTGGACAGCCACTCCAGTTGAATCATGTCATTAATTAACATACAGAAGCACCTAAGACTCGATGCAGCAGTCGGGTTGAGTACAGCTGGGTCTTAAGCTCCTGTGTATACCGAGCTTTAGATTACTAAGTTACCAAAGAAGTCTTGGGGAAAAGTCTTCCCATCCTCAGTTTGTCACAATCAACAGATCTGCACACTGATAATCCTATTATGCTGACTGGCACCAAGAAAGTATAGTAAATGTCCTCAACTTTCACCCAAGAAGTATAAATAAATAAATATCAATAAATACCCACTAGAGGTACGGCAAAAGAATTCTATCCAGTCATGCCAGTAGGATATGATCTGAAACTTCAAAACACCTTCCCCAGATCAACAAAAGTTAACTTTCCAAATTATTTCAGGCAAAATGAGTGACTTAGTCATACACCAAATTTTAGGTTATGTACCAAGATTATTAGATAGTAAAGCCTTATCAGGCTTAACCCAAAATGGAATCATGCTTGCAGATATAATAAAAAGTGAACGTGCTAAAAAAGTTGGACCATATCTTGTTTATCAGATCTTGTTTATGAGATCTTGTATATGAGATCTTGTATATGAGATCTTGTTTATGAGATCTTGTTTTTCAGATCTTGTTTATAAGATATTGTTTATGAGATCTTGTTTTTCAGATCTTGTTTATGAGATCTTGTTTATGAGATCTTGTTTTTCAGATCTTGTTTATGAGATCTTGTTTATGAGATCTTGTTTATGAGATCTTGTTTTTCAGATCTTGTTTATGAGATCTTGTTTATGAGATCTTGTTTTTCAGATCTTGTTTATGAGATCTTGTTTATGAGATCTTGTTTTTCAGATCTTGATATTCTTAAACCTGAATGTACAAGTTTACCCTAATTCTTCTAAAATTTGGGACAGATATTAGTAGTGTTGAAAATAGAATATAACATTTCTTTACCAGCCTTTTGGTAAAGTAAAGATATGAGTATGTTGTTCATTAGATGGTTTTGCCATGTAAGAAAAAGGAAACTCAATATTCCTGTTAGAATTACATATCTACTGGCTAAAATAGGTGACCAGGTGTCCCAAATTTTAAAAGATTTTAGTTTATTTATTCGATTTTTGTTTCCACACACATTCAGCAATTTTCCCCTGACACAATGGCAGCCAGGTTTATAAATTGTAGATGGAGGAAAATGGGATTGACTCATTTCATATCTCAAATAAAATGAACTATACCATGTTCATATTGTAATCAAAGAAATTATTATCACCTTGAAGATCATACCTCGTTTTGTCATTCCAATATTTCCATTCACATCTGGGGCTGCAATGACTGCATTATTTGAGATCATAACATCCCTCTGTCTCTGCTGTGTGGCACTATTTTGTCTGGACCGGTTTGCACTGTTTTGCCGAGGAGGAGGAGTTGCACTACTTCTGCCATGTCGGCTATACCGACTGACCCCTGCAGTCATGCCTGACTGACTACCAGGTCGTCGTGTCAAACCGTTCAGATTTAGATGTAAAGATCTGTGAAATACAACATGGTCGAATACTTCATGAAAATGCTGTAGCTCAATTCTTTTTGTGTATAAATCAATTATACCAAACTCTCTAGAGTTCTGCTGCAGCTTTAAGTCAGGAGATTTGTCACATACCTGGTGGGGGGACATGGAGGGGGGCCGTGGGGGCGACGGGAGGGGGGACGTGGAGGGAGGAGGAGGGGCCCTCCACTGATAAACCTGTAGACTTGGCTGTTGTGTTTAAAGTAAAACATACTTGAGTAAGGGCGAGATATCTCCACAAAATAAATTTATTCATTTATTTATTTGACTGGTGTTTTACGTGCTACTCAAGAATATTTTACTTATATGACGGCAGCCAGCATTATGGTGGGAGGAAACCGGGTAGAAACCCGTAGAAACCCACGACCATACGTAGATTGCTGAAACAAAATAAATAAAATACAGCCTGCACAAATTATATGTTTCGATAGACTTCTTCAATATCAGGGGTGTGAATAAACATTTTCTTTGGTAATCCACAGTATTTCTTGCAAATCTGAACCAAGCTAACTATAACATTATATATGATAGCTTTCTATACGTCTTCTCACATGTATCCGGCTACACAAAGCAGAGATGCTCCCTTGAAACTGAATTTACATAGCCTCTAGATGAACATGTTTAATGTTCTTCATTCATTTCGACCCATGCCTAACTGTAATTCAAATCTTTGAATAGGTATGTACAAAAGGACAAGTTTGGACAAAGCTGAAGATTCTGATATTACTAAATTAAAATTAAGCAACTGTTATAACAATTACAAAAAGGTAAGAGATCATTTCCTTACTCAAGTGGAGGTGTTTTCCTGCATAGGTCAGATTGGACGTGTGTCTTTGTTTCTACCTCCATGGGTAATGGTCTCACACAGACATCTTTCAAAGCAGACTTCTGTATAAAAAAAAAAAATAAAAAAAATATAAAATTTCAAGTTTTACAGGAAGTGTTTCTCACCCACATTTACATTCTTCATCATTCACATTTTCACCAATGGTATATCGTCTCCAAAATCAAATTTAAAAGTTGCATAAATTTACAACAAAAAATTTATGTTTAAACAACAAACCTCTTGTTCTATTTTGATAGTGGCTGAACTCTGTCTCCTGCCAGAGGGCGGTCGTGTGGAGGGCGGGTGGTACGTCCGTCTGCCGAAGCGGTCAATCTGATCATGGCCTCCTCTACTGTGAACATCTGAAATATGAAGAAATAACTGACTAACTCACTGACTGATTTACTGATTGTTTCAAATCAATGCAGCTACGATATGAAATTCTGGCCGTAAAATTTGCTCAGGTACATGTACATTTTCTGGTTCAAGAGAATATTTCAACACAATTCAACAATTTTTAGTTCGATGTCATTTATTTATTTATTTACCCATTCATTTATTTATTTGCTTGGAGTTTTATGGTGTACTCAAGAATAAGTATTTCACTGATACGACATCGGGCCAGCATTATGGTGGGAGGACACCGGACAGAGCCCAGGGGAAACCCATGACCATCCGCAGGATGCTGACAGCTATCAGTGTCATCATTACCCGATTCATCCTTCCCCAACCTAACATCTATCCTCAAAGCTCAAATATGTCAGCGCAAATCTGTGCAATATAAATCTTAAAGTAAGAAATGTAGAATTTAATTTCCTTCAACCCAAACGGGGTTTGAAGGTGTGTTTGGATAACACTGCTGTATTAACTGACCAAGGGGATACAGAAAACTGATGATTTTCCAAATTATTTCCCACCTGAAGAAGGAAATATTGCCTCAATTACATTTTGTGGGGTTGTCATGGTTGTGTTGCCCATTATGTTCATGTAAGCCTACATATCCGTCATATATGTCAAAACTAGAAGAGATTCCCTCGCTGTGAAAACAAGACGCACTATCCTAGCACGTGTCATTTTATAGCACAGTAATGCTTCTGACGGGAGAATTCTTAAGCGACTGCGCTCTCCCTAGCAGTCTAGAATTTTAAATGTAGTCCCACTGCCTAGAGAATATCTCAGCTTTTGAAATAGTGGCCAGTTAATCAGTGGAGAGAATGTAACAAGGGTCTAGGTACTGGACTAACATGTACAAACCTGGTCTCCTGTAAGGGAAAACGGGGGGTCTGCCTGCAGAACCTGTCCTCCCACCACGACCCAGCATGTCTGCCAACAGATATGATACATTTATTTACAACCAGGAGCCGCAAGGTCATTCCAATGTTAAAAGAAAATACAATACATCTATGCCTGTATCAAAAAACAATTCTGCATACATTAACACTAAAGTTCACAATCCAAAACAATTGCATGTCACAAAGTATCAAGATAAACTGTGTGAAATCCAAAATATTGGAAATACACTAAAACAGCCACAGGTAAATGAACAACGATTGAAGGTATTGGGAAATGAAAAACAATGGAAGGTATATGGAAATGAAAAACAATGGAAGGTATAGGGAACTAACAACAATGGAAGGTAGAGAGAAATGAACTACAATGGAAGGTATAAGGAAATGACCAATAGTGGAAGGTATAGGGAAATGAACAACAATGCAGAGTATATGGAAATGTACAGCAATGGAAGGTATATGGAAATGAACAACAATGGAAGGTATAGGGAGATGAACAACAATGGAAGGTACATGGAAATGAACACCAATGAACGTGGGGGAAATGAAGAACAACTGAAGATATTCTCCGAGTTTTGCCTTATGATATCCAGAAAAAAATCAGCTTAGCTCTAATTTAAATTGTGACCATCGACAAAATGCAGTTCTGTATTAATTTCCATGTTATTGAGACACTATTTTTAACGCTGTGTGTATACGGGCATAGGTTTGGCCATGTTATCCATTGGAAGCGCCTTTAAGACACCCTATTCTATGATATTAGAACATTGGAGGCGTCATAGAGAAAATATAAGTCTGATTCGCTAATGTCAGAGTCTGGCAAACATCTATATCATGTATGTGATAGGAGGAAATTACACTGGGGAAAGCACTGCTTTTGCCAGGTACATATACTTCTGACCATGGCCAGGCTTGCAAAAACAAGATTTAAACCTGCAACTTAAATATCCAAGACATACATGTAGTAGACTTTTGACAGAAATGCACTTTAATAAAGCATATTTATAAGTTACAAAATAATCCAAATAAATGAGGATCTTTTACTTAAATTAAAGTCACTGCCATTTCTACTTTCTCTTCTACTTTCTACACGGTGATGACAAGACCATTGGAGCTAATTTTCTTTCCAGTTTTAATTTAAACTGAAACACTAATGAATCACAGGTGATTCTGCTGGTTCAGTGGACACTTTCAGTGTATTCTAATGAGGAAGTCTTTAAAGTCACCTGTTCTCTCTTTGAAGAAGCCATCAAAGACTACAAAATTGTTGACTTGTGGAACAACAACCTTAAGTCCATAGTGCTTCTGTAAAAACCCAGTGAACATGGCAGAGGGCCTGTCTATAGCCAAATGTTGGGCTTTCACTGACTCACTCTGCAAACAAAAGATATATACATTCAAATCAGAGATCTCAATGCCTTCTTAAACTGGAGATATATTGTAGGTATTTTAACCTCCAAAATGATAAAATTTTATTCGACTTGTATTTATTTATTTATTTATTTATTGATGGTTAACAGCATATTCACATGTATGTTGGATTTCAGTTTTATGAGTCTTTTATAAGTAACCAAAGTGCTCAGGGTTTTTATTTATTGATTTATTCATTTATTTATTTATTTCAATGATTGTTGCTTAACGCCATACTTAAGGAATTTTCACTAAGTGGCCAGTTTTATGGGTGAAGGAAACTAAGGCGCCTCGGTTAAACCAAAGACCTTTAGCAATTAAGTTACTGTGGGACTATGATACTTCATGAGTGACGTACATAGGTGGGTTTCAACACAAGTTAAAGCAAAGATAACCAAATAAAGAGCAACTGTCATTCAGAAATCTACAAATTCCCTGTCTAAGGCTGGGTTTGAACCTGCACCTTTTGTGTCCAAGCTACTGAAATGCAAGGACACTTAATCACTATGCCAATGTGTTTCAAACTGTAAGTATTACCTGAAGCATATGCTGAAACAATCGTCTGCCACACCCCCTTCTCTGCCGGGACTCATGAACGTAAAAGTCGAGGACGCACAGCGGGTTCATCTCGTGCTGCACACCGTTGTTATCATACACGAATAACTTCTTACGACCAACTTTTATAAACCCAATCACCACACCAGAGCTACTGAACAACAGGAAAAGCAAACCAACACTATTAGTAAACATTTTGAACATCATTTCATTTATTTTTGTTTCATGTAAACAGTTACTAGTTTGTAAGACCTTTGTGATGCAAGAAAGTGTTTAGACTGATTACTTTATAGCCTATCAGTATAACCTTAAATACTTCAACCTTTTCAACCGCCTCTGCAACCAATGTTTTAAAACATTGTCAAATAACTATGGGGTGTAGAAAAATAATTTGTACAGTTTTAGGTGGCTTGCATCTTTATTGACACAAACAAATCATTTTTGGTGTCATTTACATAATAACTGTAGGCAAGAATACCACTGAAAAAAGTGCTTCAGAGGTTGAAAAGGTTGAAGAATTACAGTATATATTTATATATCTTTTTCATGTGACTGCAGTATGGCGTCACTTCCTGTACACCGGCATTTCAGGTACAAACCACTCTTCTCTTGCAATTCAGGAGTAATCAGTTTGGTAGTTCTAATTTTCTGACTATAAAGATCGTCAATGAAGATGCCGCCTTCATAAAAATGCAAATTATTTCTCTTTACCCCATAGTTCTCTCAAAATATTTCGAAATATTGGCTACGAAGGCTGAACAATTAGGGTACTACCTCTATATGCGCATGAACTACTTACGTCACACGCATCATACACATAGGTGTACATGTAGAAACTCTTACTCACTCTAAACAGAGCCAATTCTGACCAGAACTGTGGCATGCCATTATCATGCTTATCCCACATGCCATTATCATGCTTATCCCACATGCAATATCTGCTATAAGTTTTAGTCAGAAAATTCAGTTTGCCAACAAAACCTCATGTCAGGGCAGGAAAGAATGGCAGACTTTACAGCTTTGGCCAAATTTACTTCAGGTAGGAAATACACCTGTTGTGTGCATCTCACAGAAGCCTGAAAGAATATCATAACTAATCTACAGATCCATACAACTTCATCTGTGAAAGGCTGTAATGATGAAGTGCTGAAAATCTACATGACAGTGATAATCATGACAATATGGGTCAAGTTTGGCAAATCTTGTGTATTTATCTTTTGCTTAGAGCTGTTCGTCTTACAACTAACAAGCTATGATGATGTAGATAATTGTTTATATCATACCCATTTTTATCCGGGTCCTTCATGATATACAAGTGATGATCTGACAACTCCAGTTTTCTGCCTGATGTTATTGGTCCATGTAATCCTTGAGCCTGCAACATCATTTTATTTATTTCAGTTATTTATTTTATTTATTTCATTGGTGTTTTAGGCCGCACTCAAGAATATTTCACTTATATGATGGTAGCCAGCATTATGGTAGGAGGAAACACCGGGTGCCCGAGGGAAACCCACAGCCATCTGCAGGTTGCTGAAAGACCTTCCCACTTATGGTCGGAGAGGAAGCCAGCATGAGCTGGATTTGAACTCACAGCAACCACATTGGTGAGAGGCTGCTGGGTATTCATTTATGTATTTATTTCCATGGTGATGTGTTTTAGGTTGTGCTCAAGAAGTTTTTACTGATAACATGTGGGTGTGTCACTAGCATTCAAAGTTGCTTTTCACATACACGGCAATGGTTTATAAAGCAAGAGAAAAATCTACAAAAGGAGCTTCAACAGACATGAATTAAACAGATAGATAATTTAGGGATGTATTTCAAATCGTTGGTGAAACTATCATTTCTTCATAATATAACAGTATAAAAATTCTAATTTTAATACCCCCCCCCCCCCCCCACCCCCGCTCCTACCCCACACACAATACTTCACTTACTCACCTTGGCAGAAGCCTCTCCCATCCTATCAAGCACTTTCATCATAAGGCTGCGATGTTCTTTAAATCTTTGAAAAGAAAAACACAAACCGCTGCATTTACTTGGGCCTGACAGACATACAGGGAGATCAAATGTAGAGTGTTTTCACATTAACAGAACAATAGTTTAATTTTAAGACATATTTTGAGCAATATTAACATGAACTGGCTAAACAGCTTTTCTCCAAAAGTAGGTCATGGAAGCCTCCATGGCAGAGGTGGTTAGAAAGCCAGTGCGGCACAATGACCCAGGAGCCTCTCATCAATGCAGTCACTCTGAATTAAAGCCCAGCTCAAGCTGGCTTCCTCTCTGGCCATACGTGAGCAACCTGCGGATGGTTGTGGGTTTCTCCCCGGGCTCTGCCTGGTTTCCTCCCATCATAACGCTGGTCGTCTTCGTATAAGTGAAATATTCTTTAGTATGGAGTAAAACACAAATCAAAAATAAATAAAAAAATAAATAAAAGTAGGTCATTCTCTTCACAATTTCACAATTCTTGCAAAACATTTGTGTAATAACCATCTATAGGCACATTTTAGGAACAGCAATTGTCATGGAAATTTTGAGCTGCACACTATAAAAGATTTTGGGCAAAAACTGCCAATTATTTGTATTAATGACCAGTTTTTTTGTTTGTTTTTAGTTTATTTTATATTTTTGCTTGTTATCGTGCTCACCCTGCCTCCTTCACCTTTTGCCATTCAGAACTGCACATAGTAGTTCGGACATAGACTTAAATGAGATGGTCATTCCTACTATTTCTGCATCACCATTTTCCAGCACATTAGTATATTTTAAGGCAGAAAATAAACTTTGATGGCCATTCATGATTTTGTTGAGGTCAACTATCTGCTTCAATAGCAGTTTTGAAAGATGACAGGCACATTTATAGTTAATTTTAAAGAATCAATTTCTGTCATGTGGTAGCAATGAAGAATCTTCTTCTCACAATGAAAATTCCAGACTGCATACACTTTTTTAAGGAGTAGTAAACCGATACAATCGCAAACAGCAGTCATCTGCCATGGTTTGACGTATGTCTCAGATGCTCTGTACACAAAGAACTTTTGGTCCAGTACACATTTGCAAGGTGAAGCACATCGCTAAAATGACATACATTACACGCAGAAATGGAGAGGGACTACAGACAAACACGTCATATTGCGGACAACAACAGTACGTGGAGGACAGTAGGCCTACACTGAGAGCTGAGGAGTGCAGGGTAAGTCAGTGTTTCTTCATATACATAGCTCTAGCTCCAGGTAGCTACTTCAACTCATCTCTTTATACTGGGCCGGCGGAGTATCATAGCCACAGGGGCAACCAATGATAAACCAATTACGCCGATTCATGCCATGTCCGATAAGTCCTCTCTATCAACTTTGGCTCTTATGTCTTAGCTTGCTGGCACACACAATATCCCCAGTATATTCCATTCGGTAATGTCATACCAGCCCTATATTCACGACACAGTAAACCATTTCTACACAAGGCAGCCATTAGGGTCGTCTTTTCAGGTTTAACTCACATGCGCCGTCCAGAAACGATAACTTTTTCAAGATCCATAACTGTGGTGAAGGCAAAATGGCTGCTGATGACTGTGAGGTGAGTTTGGGTCTCGTGTGTCCTTACCAAATGGAATATACGTGAGATATTGTGTGTGCACTTGAGCTGAGCGGTAAGAGCCAAAGTTGACACCATTTGTGGACTGTAGCCATTCTTTAGAGAGGACGTATCAGACATGGCGTTAATTAGTGTATGATTTACCACTGGTTGTCCCTGTGGCTTCGATATTCCGTCAGCCCAGTATAAAGAGAGGAGTTGAAGTAGCCATCTGGGGCTAACATATCCCCCCATACGATAGAGCTGTGAAGGCATACTTACAGGTCAGCCGATCGATTAAACGGCATCACTCTATGGTCGACTTTGCTTACGACATCGCCAAAAAGCATATTGATGTTAAAATCAAACTCCATGGTAAAAATATTTTCTTTAACTAAATCAATAAATAAAGTTTTATGTTAAACTGTTACTGTCAAGTAGTTTGATTCGCCATGTTGTTGTATTTCTGCCAAGGAACGAGAATCCCGCACTAAATAGAAGTAAAATATATATAAATGGGTAAAAAAAAAATAGCGTGTTAATTTAATGTGGTGTAGAATTAATTTCTTTTAAAATTTGTAAGAGTGATATTTTATGTAGTTTCGTCCACTCAGATATTTTCCCATTTTTAACCCGCAGCAACAAAGATGGCCGCGTCCATGAAATGTCAAACTCTTTGAAATGTCAAATATTTTAATCGTGCAGTTTATGTTTTAAAATCCACGCGTACGAGTCTGCAAATATGCCACGAGGGAAGCCATTTAGTACTAAACAAAAAAAGAAGCAGCTCCAGGAAAGACGTGAGCGAAAACGCCAAGAGAATGGAGGTACATGTAGATGGGCTGATATTGGAGGCGAGATTTGGATTTTTTTTTTTTCTACAGGCCTCATACTCTTAGCAAACAGTTTCACGTGAACATGTATTCACCAGTAGTGGAAATTGAGTTGACGTTGCTGTCAGGTAGTGAAATGACGTCAATTCGTTGAAGAACTAGCTTTTCACAATAACCGAAATTGAAGTTGACGTCAGCTGGTAGATCTCCAGTTCTACGTCAGTTCATTGAAGAATCTGTTTTTCACAACGAACATCTGAGAAGCAGGTCACTCAACCAACAATTGCATCAACTGTTTCTTTACAACAATCTTTAATCTCTAACTTGCTAACACTAGCATTCAGCTAGGGCAAGGGAGTGATAATGAAAGATTTCAAAACTTGAGGATAACTGAAAATAACTAACACAGGGCAGACAACAAGATTGGGTGTTCATATTCAGACTGAGTGCTGATAAGTGTAGAATTGAATAGAGAAAAGGGGGCCTCCGTGGCTCAGTTGGTTAGCGGGTTAGCGCAGTGTAATGGCCCAGGAATCTCTCACCAATGCGGTCGCTGTGAGTTCAAGTCCAGTTCATGCTGGCTTCCTCTCCGGCCATACATGGGAAGGCCTGTCAGCAGCCTGTGGATGGTCATGGGTTTCCCCCGGGCTCTGCCCGGTTTCCACCCACCATAATGCTGGCTGCCGTTGTATAAGTGAAATATTCTTGAGTACGGCATAAAACATCAATCAAATAAATAAATCAAATAACAGAGAAAAGGTGAAGTTAGGAACATATCATTATAAGTGAAGTCTGTGCCATCTGGAAACTGGGTGTTCTGCTTCAAAATTCTGACTTTTATCTTTGCACTGGGGATACAATATTCATTTATTTATTTGTTTGGTATTTTACGCTGTACTGAAGACTACTTCGTTTATACAACAGTTACCAGCATTATGGTGGGAGGAAACTAGACAGAGCCTGCCATGACCATCCGTAGGTTGCTGATAGGGATGCAATATATGAGAGATAGGATTAGGAAGTGCCTTGATATTGTGTTCTAGGCTATAATTGTGAATTGCACAGTTTGCATTGATATTTTAAACGTAATATAAATATTTGTGAAATAAAAGAAATGAAGTTACAGGTATGAGCTGGTGTAATTTGTCGGTCTCTGACGGATCTCTGACAGCACCTGACTAATGTTCATGTTCACTGAAAGACTACGATTCAAAGTACCTTAAATCAGCCTTAAATATCTTAATATCATAATATGTAGACTTTAGCAATGAAGGACCAAGTGATAAATATTGTTTTCTCAGAAATTGGACGAATATTTCTTCCACTGCTTGAATTGTTGATACAGCAGGCCAACTGTATCATTTACAAGAAACTCCATCCACCCTGTTTCAATAGCCTAGCTGCAGATGCACGGCCAGGGTGTACCTGGTTCAGGTCGTAGCCTCCAAAGGGGTTGTGCTGGTGATTACAATAGATTCAACAAGATTCATGCTCATTTCTGAAACAAATGGAAATATATCTAATCACCACAGAGGCTGATCTAGACATTTGACTGTTGCTGGATTTTGTGCTTCAGTTTTGTAGTGGTGGCTTGTAAGATGAAAGGAGTGCTGACCTAGTTATTGTGGACGTCAGAGAAAGCACCTGTATTGGAACATGGCATTTCTATAATTTCACTATATTTTATGAAAGAAACCAGGGGAAGAAAAACACCCATTGTATGCGGGAAAGAGAAAGGCAAAAAACTTAAATTCTTTGGTTGTAATAAATTCAGAATGATACAAACCTGGCCCTTAACACTATGTGAAATGTAACTAAATCATTGTAAACAGTCTCAAAATGATGTATTATGCCATAGTTCTGTGTTATCATGTGTCACTTCATGGAGTGAATGGATAAAGGCTACGTCACAGCTTAGGCAGCGAAATCTGATAGCAATGTGTTTGATTGGATAAAATTCTCAAGGTGCCTTGCTCAACTCACACCAGCCATTTGTGCAGTATTGTCATTTTGTTCTGCATGTAATCTCATGACAATAATAAAGTATGGTACTTTTTAGAAAGCTTGATTATCCTGCTTACAATTGAAAAATGTTTTAGCCAGATACAAGTGAGGTCATCCTTAAAAATTTATTTATTTTATTGGTGATTTACACCATGTATCTACATATTTGACTTACATGACAGTGGCCAGCATTATGGTGAGAGGAAACCAGGGCCATCTGCAGGTTGCTGGAAGATCTTCCCTCTTATGACCAGAGAGAAGGCCAGTGTGAGCTGGACTTGAACTCTGAATAACTGCATTGTTAACTTTAAAACCCTGCAATTTCTAAAACATTGAGTAAATTTTTTGATGTTGTGTTATTAAACCGTGTGAAAGTAATAAAGCTATTAGTCTCCAATTCATGAATTAGTCTGCAGTTGAGAGTATTTAAACATTTTTCTAAATGACTTTTTTTTTTCTCGTTTTCTTCAGAACACTTTGGCTGTCAATCATCTGATGATGATGCTGATGTGGAATCAGAGGCGGGACCTGATATTAGAGTTGACAAACTCAACCACCAACCAGAGCTCTCGTTGGACCCAGCATATCTAGATCTCAATAGGTTAGTTTTGAGATATAATCACAATTTAGCATATGTGTACATGTAATAAGTTTAAATACTTTAAATTGCACTTAAATGCTTAGGTAGTCTAATGGTTTTTGGTGGTCTGATGGCCTTTGATGGTCTAATGATGTTGGTGGTCTGATGGTCTTTGGTGGTCTGGTGGCCTTTGCTGGTCTAATGGGCTTTGGTGTCTAATGGTCTCTGGTGGTCTGATGGTCTTTGGTGGTCTAATGGCCTTTGGTGGTCTTATGATCTTTGGTGGTCTGATGGTCTTTGGTGTCTAATGGGCTTTGGTGGTCTAATGGGCTTTGGTGTCTAATGGTCTTTGGTGGTCTGATGGCCTTTGGTGTCTAATGCCCTTTGGTGTCTAATGGCCTTTGGTGGTCTGATGGTCTTTGGTGGTCTGATGGCCTTTGGTGGTCTTATGATCTTTGGTGATCTGATGGTCTTTGGTGTCTAATGGGCTTTGGTGGTCTAATGGGCTTTGGTGTCTAATGGTCTTTGGTGGTCTGATGGTCTTTGGTGTCTAATGGCCTTTGATGTCTAATGGCCTTTGGTGGTCCAGTGGGCTTTGGTGTCTGATGGTCTTTGGTGGTCTGATGGCCTTTCTAATGACTCATTGTCGTGCTGTGAGTGAAAAATTGTTAAGTACAACATAAAATCTCACGCATATAAATACGTATTTAAATTGCACTTTACCTGGCAAACTTATTTTTTTTGTTGTTTGTTTTTTTTTTCTACCATGATCTGCTAGTTTGTTGCACCCATGTAATGTGATCAACACTGTATACATGCATGAATAGCATTGTTCTTGAGTACAACCTAAAAGCCGAGTCAATAAGTTGGTGATAAATGGACTAAATCTTATATAGAATTATTTGAACCCCAAAATTCTCCAAAAACCATGAAATTAATTATACTGGTAACTAAGTAACTGTATTAAGAAGTTGAAAAGATCCATGAAACATGTACTTTGGACTTGGTTTTGGATACACGCTAATGTGTATAAGTCAGCCTTTTCACTCTCCATCATATTGGGTAAAAATGACTTTTTTTTCAAGCAATCAGTGTGAGAATTTATGTGCGATATAGAGGCCCACTAAATTTATCCTCGCATCTGACATCACTTTTGAAAAATCTAGAGTGCTCCTTGAAAATATGGATAAACAGGCATTCTAATCATAAGGCTGCACATGTATAGCCTCGAACTGTAACCTGTCGTAAGTGGGAAGGTCTGCCAGCAACCTGCGGATGGTCGTGGGTTTCGTCGGTTTCCTCCCACCATAACGCTGGTCGCCGTTGTATAAGTGAAATATTCTTGAGTACGGCATAAAACACCAATCAAATAAATAAATACACTAAAAAACTCAAACTGTAAAACAGCTTCATTTCTGTATTTATTGCATAAAAATATTGAAGATCACAGTTGTATGTCTGGAATCAAGTATAAAACATGCTACTTTACTACAAACTGTCTATTCAAGGTTTAGTGATTATGATAACATTTTTAATGAACAGTCGGTGATTTAAATGCACATGTTTATGACTTTGTTTCAGGTACCGATTACATTTCTATCAAGAGAGCAATGATGAAATTCACAAGAGAAAGGAACTGTCCAGGCAACCTTACCAAATGGTTGAAGAGGTAAGATATCACAGGTAGACCTGGAAATAGTATACGCTGGGATGAACAAGAATTTGATCTGAAATTGAGGTCAGGCAATCATTATTTCCAGACAAGATTAATTTTTTTTTTTTTTTAATTTATAGACAAACATAAACTACTAGAAGTGATAAATATTTAGCTCTATGTTCACCTGACTCGATCAATTGTTTTTATTCTATAGACAAACATGAACTAACGGAACTGATGCATATAAAATGTTGTCCACTCTTTTTTTAGCAAGATTCAGAATGCTGCTTATCACAAAGCCATTTGTTTCATTCAACACATCAGTCAGGCACACGGTTTGCGCATATACCTGCATTTCACATCCAAGCTTGTGGACATTGTCATTCTTGTCTGTTTCCATGGTTTCTAATTCCTGTGTAAAAGCATGTTAAATACAAATGTTGGCATTGTCAGTAATGATGGACTGCTTTATGGCATGACGTCTTCTGCCGTCCTGGTAATGATGGACTGCATTATGGCATGACATCTTCTGTCCCCCTAGTAATGATGGACTGCATTATGACATGACATCTTCTGCCCTCCTAGTAATGATGGACTGCATTATGACATGACGTCTTCTGCCCCACTAGTAATGATGGACTGCATTATGGCATGACGTCTTCTGCCCCACTAGTAATGATGGACTGCATTATGGCATGACGTCTTCTGCCCCCCTAGTAATGATGGACTGCATTATGACATGACGTCTTCTGCCCCCCTAGTAATGATGGACTGCATTATGACATGACGTCTTCTGCCCTCCTAGTAATGATGGACTGCATTATGACATAACGTCTTCTGCCCCCCTAGTAATGATGGACTGCATTATGGCATGATGTCTTCTGTCCCCCTGGTAATGATGGACTGCATTATGGCATGACGTCTTCTGCCCCCCTAGTAATGATGGACTGCATTATGACATGACGTCTTCTGCCCTCCTTACCGGCCCGGATAGCGCAGTTGGTAGAGCGTCCGCTTCGGGACCGGTAGATCCAGGATCAATCCTTGATCGAGCCACACCTAAGACTTTAAAAGAGGAAGTTGTCACTTCCTCGCTTGGCGTTCAGCATGAAGGGGATAGTGCAACGACTGGTTGACCCGTATCAGTATAATGGCTCGGGCGGGGCGGCTTACTTGCCTTCGGTAAGTCGTCTCAGTGAAGCAGCACTAGATAAAAGAGCGGTGGAAATCCGTCCTGCTACAAGGAGGCACATTACACGTACATGCACCCTAAGGATTCCTTCGTCGTCATATGACTGAAAAATTGTTGAGTACGACGTTAAACCCCAAGCACTCACTCACTCACTCTGCCCTCCTAGTAATGATGGACTGCATTATGACATGACGTCTTCTGCCCCACTAGTCCATCATTACTAGGGGGGCAGAAGACGTCTTCTGCCCTTCTAGTAATGATGGACTGCATTATGACATGATGTCTTCTACCCCCCTAGTAATGATGGACTGCATTATGACATGACGTCTTCTGCCCCACTTGTAATGATGGACTGCATTATGGCATGACGTCTTCTGCCCCCCTAGTAATGATGGACTGCATTATGGCATGACGTCTTCTGCCCTCCTAGTAATGATGGACTGCATTATGACATGACGTCTTCTGGCGCCCTAGTAATGATGGACTGCATTATGGCATGACGTCTTCTGCCCTTCTAGTAATGATGGACTGCATTATGGCATGACGTCTTCTGCCCCCTAGTAATGATGGACTGCATTATGGCAAGACGTCTTCTGCCCTTCTAGTAATGATGGACTGCATTATGGCATGACGTCTTCTGCCCCCTAGTAATGATGGACTGCATTATGGCATGACGTCTTCTGCCCCACTAGTAATGATGGACTGCATTATGGCAAGACGTCTTCTGCCCCCCTAGTAATGATGGACTGCATTATGACATGACGTCTTCTGCCCCACTAGTAATGATGGACTGCATTATGGCATGACGTCTTCTGCCCTTCTAGTAATGATGGACTGCATTATGGCATGACGTCTTCTGCCCCCTAGTAATGATGGACTGCATTATGGCAAGACGTCTTCTGCCCCCCTAGTAATGATGGACTGCATTATGGCATGACGTCTTCTGCCCTTCTAGTAATGATGGACTGCATTATGACATGATGTCTCCTGCCCCCCTGGTAATGATGGACTGCATTATGACATGACGTCATCTGCCCCCCTAGTAATGATGGACTGCATTATGGCATGACGTCTTCTGCCCTCCTAGTAATGATGGACTGCATTATGGCATGACGTCTTCTGCCCTTCTAGTAATGATGGACTGCATGACATCTTCTGCCCTCCTATGACGTCCTCTGCCCCCCTAGTAATGATGGACTGCATTATGGCAAGACGTCTTCTGCCCCCCTAGTAATGATGGACTGCATTATGACATGACGTCTTCTGCCCTTCTAGTAATGATGGACTGCATTATGACATGACGTCTTCTTTCCCCCCTGGTAATGATGGACTGCATTATGGCATGACGTCTTCTGCCCTTCTTATAATGATGGACTGCATTATGACATGACGTCTTTTGCCCCACTAGTAATGATGGACTGCATTATGACATGACGTCTTCTGCCGCCCTAGTAATGATGGACTGAATTATGACATGACGTCTTCTTTCCCTCCTAGTAATGATGGACTACATTATGGCATGATGTCTTCTGCCCCCTAGTAATGATGGACTGCATTATGGCATGATGTCTTCTGACCCCTAGTAATGATGGACAGCATTATGGCATGATGTCTTCTGACCCCTAGTAATGATGGACTGCATTATGGCATGACGTCTTCTGCCCCACTTGTAATGATGGACTGCTTTATGGCATGACATCTTCTGCCCCCCTAGTAATGATGGACTGCATTATGGCATGACATCTTCTGTCCCCCTAGTAATGATGGACTGCATTATGGCATGACGTCTTCTGCCCCACTAGTAATGATGGACTGCATTATGGCATGACGTCTTCTGCCCCCGTAGTAATGATGGACTGCATTATGGCATGACGTCTTCTGCCCCCCAGTAATGATGGACTGCATTATGACATGATGTCTCCTGCCCCCCTAGTAATGATGGACTGCATTATGGCATGACATCTTCTGTCCTCCTAGTAATGATGGACTGCATTATGGCATGATGTCTTCTGCCCCCTAGTAATGATGGACTGCATTATGGCATGATGTCTTCTGCCCCCGTAGTAATGATGGACTGCATTATGGCATGACGTCTTCTGCCCCCCTATTAATGATGGACTGCATTATGGCATGATGTCTTCTGCCCCCCTAGTAATGATGGACTGCATTATGGCATGATGTCTTCTGACTCCTAGTAATGATGGACTGCATTATGGCATGACATCTTCTGTCCCCCTAGTAATGATGGACTGCATTATGGCATGACGTCTTCTGCCCCCCTAGTAATGATGGACTGCATTATGGCATGACGTCTTCTGCCCCCGTAGTAATGATGGACTGCATTATGGCATGATGTCTTCTGCCCCACTAGTAATGATGGACTGCATTATGGCAAGACGTCTTCTGCCCCACTAGTAATGATGGACTGCATTATGGCATGACACCTTCTGCCTTCCCAGTGTTCTTGAGTGTGCTGCAAAAACTTAAAGCTGGGGACACACTACGCAAATGTTTTTTGTTTTTAAGGGCAAACTTAATCGCCCACGAAATACACTGGTGATTCGCAGCCTAAACGCAGACACACTAGGCAGATTTTTCCGTTGATAGTGGTCAGTAGGTTAATAAGTGGTGTGACCTAGTAAACCATGTGGTACAAACAAAAGGTCACAGATCAGCACAGTTCCGTGTTGGTCAGCTTAATCATCTTGTTTGCAGAAATTACACTATGAGCTCAAAGTGAAATCTCTAGCATTTTTCTTCTCTAGTACATGAGATGTTTCACACAAGCGAATTTTAGAGTGGTCAAGATGGCCTTCAAAATACTCCATTGCCAGCAAGCACATAGGTGGATTTTCAGAAATTCACAAAATACACCTGTAAGAAGGAAAAAATTTGTCTAGGGTATCCCAGGCCTTACACATCAGATGAAACACCATTGCAAACTGAACGTCTAAAACTGCCTTTACGTTTTGTTTTTTTTTTTACATTATTTCACTGAGCGAAATTCATTCAAAAGTTTTTACTATATACTTACGAATATTAGAATATTGAACTTGGCATAATGCTGCAATGCTGTCGTTATACTATCGTGCCATAATTATGTATGGTTATTTAATAACTGTTACCACCAAATAAGACTTTTAAACCTCTAAATTATTGAATAAAGAGAACTGCTGAGCAATGTTATCAGAGTTGTCCCCCCTGTCTTGTTCCAGACAGCACTGGAGATGGACATTGAGTGTATCTATCAGACAGGTTCTGTACTGGACATGCCTAAACGACCCCCATGGGACTACAACCAGAAAAAGGCACAGGTAGAGGCCAGAGAGGAACGCTTTTTCAAGGTATGCATTGTATTGTTTTCAAAGACTTCAACATCAACACAGGAGTGGTAGATCCAGGGTCAATCCTGGGTCGAGACACACCTAAGACCTGAAAAGAAGAAGTTGTAACTCCCTCGCTTGGTGTTCAGTATGAATGGGATAGTGCAAGGACTGGTTGACCCGTATCAGTATAATGGCTCGGGCAGGGAGCCTTACTTGCTTTCGGTAAGGCATCTCAGTGAAGCAGCACTAGATAAAAGAGTGGTGGAAGTCCGCCCTGCAACAAAGAGGCACATCACATGCACTCTAGGATGCCTTCGTCGTCATAGGACTGAAAAATTGTTAAGTACGACGTTAAACCCAAAGCACTCACTTACTCACTCAAAATCAATGAAAAACACAGGGAAGATTTGCTACATAAATTTCCTTGGCCAACATATCAGTTTTCCTTTAGTACCCATTATCCAGAAAGGTTCACAGGTACATGTGTAATGTGTACATGCAATTCTGATCATTTACTTAATTATACACGTGTATTTATTTGATTGGTGTTTTATGCTGTACACTGGGGTCCCGAGTGGTTTAGCATGCTATCACAGCACAGTGACCCAGGCGCCTCTCACCCATGATGATGAAGTGAGTTCATGTCCAGCACATGTTGGCGACCTCTCTGGACATAAGTGGGAAGGTCTGTCAGCAACCTGCGGATGGTCGTGGGCTTCCCCTGGGCTCTGCCCTGTTTCCTCCCACCTTATGTTAGCCGTCGTTGTATAAGTAAAGTATTCTTGAGTACGGTGTGAAATACCAATCAAATAAATAAATAGATAAAACTGCAAAGCTGATATAGTATCACTGACCTTTGACCTATAATGTGAATATAGGATTATCATGTATAAGATGCAGATATCCGGCTTTAAAGAGTTATGTTTTCAACATGTGTAGGAATACCTGAAGCGGATCTACGATGACTATGACCTCAGTGACCTAAGCTATTTTGAGCTGAACCTGGAGACCTGGCGTCAACTGTGGCGTGTTTTGGAAATGTCAGACATTTTGCTCATCATCACAGACATCAGATATCCCGTGAGTTCTGACCTCTTTGACCTTGAGAGCAAGGTCAGATTTTAAAAGGGTAATATTTTGGCTGTGGAACAAGTTTTTCTCTTTGAATGAAAAATAAATTGCAATGTGAGAAAACTGTACAGTTAAATTTAGTGAAATGGGGCACTTTTAGATTCAGCATTCACAAAACTGTGCACACAGCGTGTGAACTGTTGTTGTTATTCATCGTCCTGTGCAGAAAGGCTGTGGGTTAACTGTGTTCGGGTGAAATTTTTGTGGAAGATTTATCTGGAGATCTTTTCTTCAGTGTTTGTTTTGGTGTAGTTAAATCAAAGTTTTAGATACGATTTTCATTAAAAGCAAAATATGAGGAACTTAATGAAGTGAAAGGGATGTATGGGACATGGGACATTCTCTTGACTTGGCCAAGACAAAACTCCATGTTGCTGACTTTTTGTGAGATCCTGCAACTGTAGGGAATTTTTTTTCCTTCTGATGAACTCAATGCAACATGATACAGTGGAATGCATAGGTGTACTTCGTCGTTTTGTTTTTATGTAAATTGTTAGCTCATATATAGTTCTGCCTTAGCTTAATAATTTAGGATGAAAGAAAATTCCTGAAATATGTGTTAGTTTTAAAAATCTACCTTGCATCTTCAGGCTTTACATTTCCCTCCTGCACTCTACAACTATGTGACTAAAGAACTGAAGAAGAAGGTCATTCTGACCCTAAACAAAATCGACCTTGTTCCACCAGCTGTTGTTGTTGCATGGAAACACTATTTCCATGAGCATTACCCAGACCTGGAGATTGTCTGCTTTACCTCATTCCCAAGGGACTTCAAAGACTCCCATGATGCTCAGAGCAAGAGACAGGAGGATCCCAGTAGAGGTAGGACAGAGAAAAAAAGTCTCCAATTTTAGAAGGAAAAGAAAAAGAGAATTTTTTTGTAATTGTACAGATTTTTTAGAACAAAAAGTGGAAATACGGAATGCTTTTCGTTTTGTTTTCTTTTTCTTAAAAGTTTGAAATATGGATAGTCAAATCCATGTGTGAAAACCATTATCTTCGATCCGGGAGCAATTTTTTTTTTATTATGCTCCACGCCGCCCACCCCCCTCCACCACCAACTCCCACCCCCCACGCCTGTATTTTCATCAGAATCAAATTAGTGGTTTCAACATAACATTGAACAGGCCTTCAGGGATATCCTACACAAATTTGGAACATAGCTTTATGTTGTGGTATACTACGTTTCCAATTGATATGGTTTCATTAAAATCAAACTAGTGGTATTTACAGCAGTATAATAACACCAAATAATGAGCAGGGTCCAAAGTCAAACTTTTTTGTCACTAAAGGTAAAAGAAGTCTTTCTTGATAAGGTGTTACTTGTCAAATGTATTTGGTAACTTGTTCATTTTAATGTACCAATCACTGTGTGTTCAGAAGGCAAAGATGACAAGCGTTTCTTTCAGGAACTTCATTATTTCACGAATGCTCAGTTCCCGCAACTTTCGTCATTGTTAGTTTTTTCTGAATTACTGTTTGCGAAACTTTGTTATACTCCCATGTTGTACATAGGTAGTATAGGTAATCAGAAATTAGTGCCGAACATTTCTGATAGTTCACTTGGCAGAGTACAACTTATTTGCCTTATTTAGCAATAAAAGAGATCTAACTTGAAACTCCTCTCTTCGTTTGTGTTAGAGATGTTTCATTTCAGCATAACATCCCATAAGTCTTCCTGCATATACTGCCGGTGGAATGAAGTATGTTAACGCACCTGATCACTTCCTGTTCTGTGTTGACAGTGGTTCACAAACGGCGTCAACTTGGCCGCATGGCTGCTGTGGGCCAGAAGGAACTGTTAGAAACATGTGAGAAGATAACCCAAGGCAGGGGTGAGTACATTACAGAAGAGTGTCTAGTCAGATGAGATTCAGGTCCAAGCTGTGTAGTCCAGCAGAAGAAGCTGTTAGAATCATGTGAGGCGTTAACCCAAGGTAGGGGTGAGTACAACAGTACATTAAGTGTCCAGTCTGATGAGATTCCAGTCCAAGCTGTTTAGTCTAGCTGAAGGAGCTGTTAGAAACATGCGAGAAGATAACCCAAGGCCAGGGTGAGTACATGAAAGTGTACAGTCTGATGTGATCCAGGTCCAAGCTGTGCAGTCTAGCAGAGGGAGCTCTTTGAAACATGCGAGAAGGTAACTCAAGGCAGGGGTGAGTACATGAGTACTTGAAAGCATCACGTTTGATGAGATTCAGGTCCAAGCTGTGTAGCTGAAAAGAAGTGAGCATCATATGAAACATTCTGATTGAACAAAATAAAAGGGTGGATTTTCAACTCTATTTTCATTCCATTGTGTTTTTTTTGTTAATGTCAGCTCGCCCGTAAGACACTAAAATAAAGTGTCATCTTATAATTGCAAACAAATCTCAAAACGCCTTTTTAAGATCATAGAACTTTCAGAATTAGGCAGTATTTACATAGTCATTGTTGAAATTATAGGTGATACACGGTAAATAAAACTACAAAATTGTCATGTGTTGTAGTGGATTTATCGGGCTGGCAGGACAAGGTACGACTGATGCTGGAGGGGGTGGAGACAGGTCAGGACACGGTGGTGATGGATGGCTTTACAGAGGAGGCCAGGGATAATCCTGTACCCCCAGGGCTGTATAAGGATGGTGTTCTCACTATAGGATGTGTGGGTAAGTAACATCATGCTTGTGTCAGCATGCCCTAAGCTGTACGATGTCAGCCAACATTATGGTTGAAGGAACTGAGCAGAGCCTGAGGGAAACCCCAAGGCCATTAGCAGGTTGCTGGGAGACCTTTCCACGCTCGACCGGAGAGGGAGCTAGCATGAGCTGAACTTGAACTCACACCAGTCGCATTGGTGGGTGGTTCCTGGTTTATTATGCTGCTTTAGCACACCAACCACTTGGCCACAGAGGGACCCCTCTGCTGTTTGTGTGAAAAACTTATTTTCAGAGGTACCATTCACCTAAAGTTTGGCCTTTTCCCTTTCAGAAGAACATTAAAACCTTAAAATCAGTCTTTTGATGAAACTCTTACAAGGAATAAGCTGACTTCACAACAAAATCAGCAGAAATACGGTAGCCTGTCAGGAAGTGCAATAATAATGACTTTGACAGGTAGGTAGTTCAGAGAACTCATACTCATGTGATGACAAGATAAAGTAAATGTTGCAGCACATCTTTTATAAAACTCATGCAGTTTTCTCCCTTTCTTTTGTAGGATATCCTAATGTAGGAAAATCATCACTTCTGAATGGTCTAGTGGGAAAGAAAGTAAGTTTCCTCTCACAAGGTATCTGAGAAACTTATACACTTTACATGTATTTCACCAGATGTTTGGCCTGAAAAAAGGCAATTTCAGAAGCTGATAAATGTAGTATAAAGATTTGCAGCATAGAAAGTAAAACCAGAGCAGTTGCGACGGTGAGATTCGTGTAGTCAGCACATGGGCACATGTAACCGGTGACCTGGCTGTAACACAATGCTTATGATGCCCTTTTTTTAAGTTTGGCATTCTCCCCCACAGGTTGTGAGTGTGTCCAAAACTCCAGGCCACACCAAACACTTCCAGACCATCTTCCTGACCCCTACAGTCAAACTGTGTGACTGTCCAGGCCTCGTGTTCCCGTCTCTGGTGCAGAAACCTCTACAGGTAGCTCTCCGTTTGTGTTCTATCAGTGGTATAGTCTGTGCCTTTCTGTGGTTTGTCTGTACTGGCTTATGGTAAATCACTTAAAATTTCTTCCATGAATTGCCCATTTCGCCTGAGTCTCAAAGCTCTATTGATTTTGGAAAGTAGAATGATATTCTAGTGATGAAATTAAGATTCAGCACCAAGAGGGTTATTTTTAGACATTTATTTGCCTTTAAAAATGAACCTTTTAGGGAGAAACTTAAAGGTCATTTACTGTAATTCAGTTTAAACATAGTTTTTCTTTTGAAGTCCATGGTGTTTTTGCCTCTCTTCAAACTGCTGCACATTCCACTCACAAATATTCATGCATATCCTATCAGGACTTTAAGCCGTGGCGGTAACTGCCCTCTGTGTGGAGAGTGAAACCAAAAGTAGTAATGGCGGCATGCTTCATCTGCAGGAAGAGCAGCTGCGGGTGATCGTGGCTTTCCTTGGGGTCAGATGGTTTCCTCCTGCCATAATGCTGGCAGCCATTGTATAAGTGAAATATTCTTGAGTACGGTGTAAAACACCAATCAAATAAACAAAATACATAAAACAAATATGAAGATGTATGCATAAATCTGCTATCAGCAACACCCTTGTATCAGCAGTTGTTTCCCTTGTCCACGGGATACACCTTGTCATGTTTGAATGGGAAAATGTTTGCTGGGTGTGGCTGTTTCAAATTTGTGTGGGGATAGGTCATTTGCAGAAAGCAATCAAAAACGCTCATAGGGCCATGTAGTATGTGTTACATGAAGTGCATGAAGCCAATATGGCGCACACATTTATCCTGTCTAGAGGTGAAAATTTGATTGTCGAGTGCATGAACATTAGTTAATTAATACAGCTACAAGTTTTTCTAGGAACTTCGGTTTCTTCTGTGAATACTCTGAGAATTGAAATATTCTTATGAAGGTCAGCATTAACCACCGTTCATTTAAATCCAATCTACATGTATATACCAAGCTCATTTTTTGTTCATTTACCCTACTGGCACCTCACAAGTTGTCTCCCTTCATGAGTTGTCTCCCTTCATGAGTTGTCTCCCATTTTCAGATTGTAGCAGGTATCTACCCTATTGCTCAAGTGCGAGAGCCTTACACAGCTGTGGGGTTTATCGCTGAGCGGCTCAACCTGCCAAGCCTATTACACCTTACCCACCCAGAGGCCAATGGCGGTGGATCTGAAGAGGCGGGGGAGCTAAAATGGAGCGCATTCCTCATCTGCCACGGTATGTGTTACATATTGGGGCCGGGTCATACCAAAAACTTTAAAAATGGTACTTATTGCTTCCTTGCCTTGGCACTCAGCACTGAGAGGCTAGGGTAAGGAGGCGTGACTGGTTGACATGGTTGGCACAGTGTCAGCATAATGTGATGGTGTGGGGTGTCATGTCTGGGGTCTTCGGCTTGATACTTTAGTGGCGAGAGCACTTTGGAGGGATGGACTAACCCTGCTGCAAGAAGACACAGTACATGTACACAAACTTAATGACCCATCATTGCCATATGACTGAAAAATTGTTAGAGAGACTGTTAAATATGACATAAACATAGTCGGCCTCATAAAAAAAATATTCCTTATTTCCAAATTGCTTCTTGGTTTCAAGGCAAATATTTAGAAAAATATGTGTGAAAAAAAACAGAATGAATCTGCTATGTTGTAGTGTATAGGCATAAATTGCTATGCGTTTATGTTTCTCCTCAGCATTACCCATTCTGCGCATGTGGACTGATATTCACTGAAAACAGCTGTCTACCCTAAATGTACAGGGTATCTTTTATTTCCACATAACTCTGCCTACTACATCACTAATAGCAAAACAGTATCATAAGCTTTTCCTGATTGTTGAACTCTGGTAATGTAAGGAAAGTGTTTTGAGATTTGTTGGGAAGGAGGATGATATTTTTCTGGAAAAGTGCAAGTTTCAGCACCAAAAATGAAATTTTATAATGTATATTTGCCTCCAAAATTTGCTCGTTATTCTGCATATTTTTTGGTTATTTACAGTATGTTTTTTTTTTGTCATTTTTTCACTGTTCCAGCCTGGGCTGAGAAGCGAGGGTTTATGACGGCCAAGGCAGCACGCCCTGACGTGTACAGGGCTGCTAATAACATCCTGAGGATGACACTGGAAGGGGTGCTGTGTCTCTACTTCAGACCCCCGGGCTACACAGCCAAGAAAGGTGAGGAGTAGTGTAATATGTGGCTTGTGATCTTAAAAATCAGAAAAAATATGGCTCTTGATTTCCTTGAGAATCAAGCAAGTTGAGAGTTTGATTTATTTATTCATTTGTTTGATTGTTTGGGAGTTTGATTTATTTATTCATTTGTTTGATTGTTTGGGAGTTTGATTTATTTATCCATTTGTTTGAGTGTTGTGTAACACTGTACTCAAATATTTGCTACTTACACAATGAATGGTGATTAGTTTTATGGGTGAAGGAAGCAGCAGTGCCCATTGCAAACCGCAGACCTTTGGTAAGTTATTGATGATCTGTCCCACATTTGACACACAGATATGCACACATGTGGTTACTAATGGTTAGTCAAACATTGTCGACCCTCTTATTATGTCGACCCTGAACCAAAAAATTCTCTGTCTAGGGCTGGATTTGAACCCACACTTTGTGTCCTGTACAGATTAAATTTATTTATTTATTTGATTGGTGTTTTACACTGTACTCAAGAATATTTCACTTATACGACGACCGCCAGCATTATGTTGGGTGGAAACCGGGCACAGCCCGGGGGAAACCCACGACCATCCGCAGGCTGCTGACAGACCTTCCCACTTACGGCCGGAGAGGAAGGCAGCATGAGCTGGACTTGAACTCACAGCGACCGCATTGGTGAGAGGCTCCTGGGTCATTAGGCTGCGCTAGCGCGCTAACCGACTGAGCCAAGGAGGCCCCTGTAGAGATTAAAAGACAACTGCTTCTGCCTTAACCCACTCCCAAAAGAGATCTTGACTGGTATAAATTAGTTTTACACTGCTGCAGTATAAGTGTAAAATGAGGGTGTGGCTTTAAACAGCAATTCCAGTAGTCTGTTTTACAGCAGAGAAGACCAGTTTATTTGAGTACAACACATAGCCTAACAGTTCACTTAAGGTTTTTTCACCTGAAGTTTTGGCCTGTAAAAATATTCTTCCAGAAGCCTTGAAATGATAATTTGATTAATCAAAGTTCATTAAAAACTCTTAACATGCAAGTGGCCCAATAAGGTGAATGACTCAGTGAGAATGAAGGAAAGAGTGTCGCTTAGGTGAAACTCCAGATGAAATAAAGTATGTGTAATTCTTCTTTACTTGTGCAATTCTTCTTTACTTGTGCAACTCTTCTTTATTTGTGCAATTCTTCTTTACTTGTGCAAGTCTTCTTTACTTGTGCTATTCTGATAGGGGCTATGCTGCGCTCTCAGGACAATTTGAATTTAAGGTATAAAATGACGTTTCTTGTTTACAGTCTCTCTCTGTGCTAATCTTTGCCATTGACAAACAATACAATGTTGCAGATTACTGGCAGTCCAGTCCTGAGACAGACGCTTTGTCCAAACTACAGGAACACCATTACTGTCAGAGGAAGGTGGTGGAGACTTCAGACGACCAGCTGGCCAGCAGTGAGGACGAAGTTGAGGATAGCATGGAGGGGATGTCGCCGTGCGACAAGTCTAAGGCTTTTATATTCAAGGCACATAAAAGGGAGGGTCACAAGAGTGGGGGTATAGCCATGAGAAATGTTTTCGAATTGCTTAGCGATGATTGAAGGGTTTGCTGGAAATTGTTGGAAAGTAGTTTTGAAAGCATGATGAAAACAGTTAGTTCTTGAGTTTATACCTGTATACATGTATCTGAGAGGTCAGCACTGTGTCTCGTTTTTGGAGGGTAAAGAATGAAGCATTTTTTGAAATGTTTTCTACTGTTTTTGAATGTTTTTGATATCGTTTTTTGAATGTTTTGCATTTCATGTTATAATGTTCTGCATTTCGTTTTTGAAGGTTAAGGGCTGAAGCATTTTGGAAATTGATGCCCACGATTATTTGTGAATGATGTCCTGTGACTGTTGATAGGAAACCAGGGTAGGCATTTGGAAATGTTTAGTGACAAACAAGTGTGTTGACCACTAGTCTACTGCTACTTGGGTCAGTACTCTTAGAAGCATATTTACCTGGTGAATAAACTGGTCTTTTCTGTTGTAATGCAAATTCCTGGAAAATCATGGGATTTTGTTCTCAATTTTCCAAGCCCAGAAAGTTGTGGACTTTCCTGTATATTCCTAACGTTTTGTCAGCCGTCATAAAAAATGTCACTTGTTAAATTCAGTTAGACAATAACAACTTGACAGTAGTAAGTAGAAGTCAGTGGTGTCACTTATCTCACCTGAACTAGCCGTGGAGTCATAAAAGTTCTACACGAACATGAAGTTTCTCATCATTCCATTTAGTTTCCAAATTATACTGTGTTCAGGTGTGCTGGTATTTATAGACCACAGATTCCAAACTAGCAGAAGATTGTTAGGATGTCATTGTGGCAGTGAGTTTGCGGCTGGTGTTTTGACTGACAAATTTATGAAATTAAAGATGGACTTGGGTGATTTGGAATGGGGGCGGGGGTCTAAAACATCATGGAAATTAGCCATGAAGCATACTGTAAAAGCATGGAATTTTGCCAAGAATATGCTGGAAAATCGTGGAATTTATCCATGAAGCATACTGTAAAAGCATGGAATTTTGCCAAGAAGATGCTGTAAAAGCATGGAATTTTGCCATGAAGTATACTGGAAAAATCTTGGAATTTAGCCATGAAATATCCAAGCCATTAATTATGGAGTTTAACATTGATTTGCTCTGTAAAATCATGGAACTTTACCCGTAAGTATACCCAGTGTTATAGAAAATCTTGGAATTTAACCATAATAGGTTGTTCCATGCAGTTTTTGTATAGTATTACCAACCTACTTTCAGTTCTGTTCAGGCACACTGAATTAACCTAGTATCTAGCTATCAAATGAAACACATACATGTAAGGAGTTCAAATCCAGTTCCTGCTCTAATCCTTTGTATAAAGTTTGTCAGGTGCTTTTTAGTGATCTTGACTCATATTTAATATAAAGTTATATTATCTTTAAACATGGCATAAAACATAAACATACCAAATATTCTGAAGTTGTTCTCTTGAGTTTTACAAATGACCGGAAGATAGGGTGTTTTATTGGATTTATGGTAAAAGTAGTTATCTTTTGCCAGGGCAGAAAATAATGCATGTAAATGGTAACTGTCATCAAAATTTAAGAATTCACAATTATTTTCTGCAGGTGAAGACTTTAGTCTCATAATTAAGCAAAACATTCATGCACAGGCTAAATTGGCAGTAACAGTTTGAAGCTAGAGGAATCGTGTAGTGTGAATGTACAAGATTTTATTGACATTCTCATATTCCAATAAGTCACAATAGTGTATCCATAAATACATCTTTAATATCTTGCAAGTGTAAAACTTTTCCGTCATAATTCATCATAGGCAATATTCATGTACTGATTTCCTGTGTAAACTGCAAGCTAAATTGGTAGTCACTTAGTAGTGGGAAGTTTAATAAGCTTTTCAGAATATGAAATTATCTTTTTTCCAATTGAGTTATGCCCCTTGGAACACAGTTACAGACCTAGGGTTCTGTATTTTAATGATTACATGTCTTTTGTGCATAATTGTCTGATTCAGCTAAAGGCCTATGTAATTAGGCTTTTTTGAGAAAAACAAGAAAGGGCATTTAAGTGCACAATTTTTATAATACTCAGATCATTTTTCATTCGATAAAAAATTTGGTGCAATAAAATGGAAAGAACTCTGAAAGAATGACAGTATTATAGGTCTGGATTTGAAATGTACACCTTTAAAAAAAACTGTTACTGTTGCTCAAGGTTTAGAAATTTTGAAATACCAATAAGTATTTTTTCAAATTATAATCAAAATTGAGTCATTTATATCTTCTGCCAATATGTGGAGAATGTACTTTTTTTATCTGATACATACAGATTTGTGAATAGATACAGCCTCTGAAATCAATCAGGTGACCTCTTTTTGAAGTTTTTGTGCTCTCAAAACAGTTACAGAATTTGTAAAAATAAAACTTATATTCCTGCTGCAAAGTGTATGTAGATGTAGTTACAGTTCATACAAATAGTGTAATTTTCTGAACCTGTTTTAATAAATAAGGAAGTGTTTCTTCTACATTTCACAGCTTCAGAAAAGGTTTTATTAAGGTATAAAATGTATATCTGTAGTGTATATTGAATTGAGATAAGCAATATGATGAAAACGTAAAAAAAAAAAAGGGATAAATGTCTTGCCGTATAAAAGTTTTGTTTTAAATAAATCTATAGCGGTAAACCGTACTAAATGTCATGAATATTTATAACATACTGCTTGTAAATCTCATGAATATTCATAAAGATATGATGTCAAGACATGTTGATGTCACACAAGCTGCTGTCCAATCAAATGTATCCTGTTTGTGGATGTATATTAACTTTAGCTTCTATGTAATTCTCAGGTAACACTTGTCATCTCTAGAAAAAAAAGAAATCTCCAAAAAGTGTTCTAAAACGTATATGTTATTTGGTAAATTGTTGGTAGATCTATAGATGATAGAAAGAAAGTCATAGTTCAACTCTGTCTTCATGACACAAATTTGGTGCACTTTCTCACTGGGAAGAAAGGGACTGTTACTAATTTATGTCGATTTTATTTTAAATATTTATGAGTAAAGTTTACGCAGATAAAACGATAGTATAGTGATGGTAGATGTTTAAACTCTATATTCACTCAGCAAATTTGAATTTCTTACTGATGAAATCAAATTAAGTTAAACTTTTTGATTTCTGGGAAAACAAAGAATGGAAGGAATCAGTCATATTATTTTCAGTAAACTTTTCTTAGTAAAACATTTCTTGAAAAACATGTTAGAGAATAGACCAAATTTCAGTTCTAAAATGATCCAGAACAGAAGATCTTAAACATTAATAGCAATGAGTAGTCTGTTTTACAATGCTTCAAAGTTTTTTGTTCTGGTTTAAGGAGGGTTTAAGTTCAGTTTCTGTAGGCCTACTTATATACCACATCTCTAGAAACTGGTACTTAAATATTGTCACTGGATAAATGGCTTTCAGTAGTTCACTGGCATTTTATAATTGTCTGGCGCGCCACATAATAAAAATTACACTTGAATGTTTTTGTCCTAATTGATTTATTTATTTATTTGATTGGTGTTTTACGCTGTACTCAAGAATATTTCACTTATACAACAGCGGCCAGCATTATGGTGGGTGGAAACCGGGCAGAGCCCGGGCGAAACCCCACGACCATCCGCTGTCAGACCTTCCCACGTACGGCCGTGTCCTAATTGAGAAGTAAGATGAATTGCAGACATGTAGATGGCAGACATTTGATAAGTCCTTATTCTCGGTCAGTTTCAGTACATTACATAAGATGTTTTTCTGAAACAAGCTAATCACACAGATAAAAATGTAACAAAATATATCAGTGTGTTATATATATAAACCATGTGGATATCTGATTAGAAAATATCAGTGTGCCATTTTTGGCCAGAATTAGGAAGTTGAATCATGGGGAGAGTGTAGATCTTTTCTTAGAGTGTAGCATTAAAATGGCCCCTGCTTATCTCATTGTGTCTATTCTGAGAATACTGAGGCAGCACCATGAATTCACTGTGCACTGTAACCTATGGTGATCTTTCGACCTATAATGTCTTTAAATCGTTTCTGAATGTTGCCAGACTGATGAGTATGTAAATTCTGACAACTCAGCATTGAATGGTATCAGATCCTCTGCATATGTCTCTTCTGAGAACATAGCACTGAATGGCGCCTAATAAACAGTATATATGTCCATTCTGAGAACTTTGTGATGGATGGCGCCAACTTGTTTCTAAATATCTCTTCAAAGAACATAGCATTGAAATGGCACAGAGCCCTCAGTATATACCTCTTTGAAAACAAAACGCTGAATTGTATCAAATCTGTTACATATGAATTTCCTAAGAAATAGCATTGAAGTGCTCCAAATTGTCTGTTGAGATAAAGCAAATAGCATCAAATGGTGCCAAATACTTGGCATAAATGTACATGTCTCTTATTAGGCGAAGACAGTCTTGGATGGTGTTAAATCTGTTGAATATCTTTCTTCTGAGAATATAATCATGGTGAATAGTGCTGAATAACAGAAAATTGTCACCGGACGGAATGGTATCAATCTTTAGTTTTCTGTCCTGACATGTCTGAGAACATGTGGTATAATGTATGTTGAGGTGCCAAATGTTATGTAGGCCTCCGTGTCACTTTTATGAAAAGACTGGATCAGCGCCACCATAGCCTCTGTATTGATTTGACGAGAACATAATACTGACTGGCACCTAATATGTATATTTTGAGAACCTAGCAATGAATGGTGTCATCGTTACAGGGTTGAGCCTCGCCAACCTGAAATACCGGTACCTACAAAGTACAAGTATCTGAAAATGGTGACTCTTGTTGGCAATTTGTGTTGAATTTGTTTAAACCGGTGTTATAGTTATAATGCAGTTGAAAACTATAGATTTATAGTTATTATCTTGAAGTCACTCACAGTTTTGTGTTTTGTAAATATATTCCACTGATACGATTATGCTTGTTCTCGGTATTGAATTCTACACAAAGGGAGATAATTCATTCTGACATGTATTTGGTTAATGATAGAAAATTGACTTTCGAGCCTGTAGGATGAAAATTATCGTGTCTTTGAGGTTTACAGATTCACCGAAGAAACACAAGTACATGTTTGTACATTTACTGTGTCTGTATTTGCTTGGGATGCGCACTGTTTTTCTAGTTATGGAAATTACGGTACTTATTTCAATTCCATGGATTTCGATGTGAATTGTTTTGTTGTTTAGTCAGGGATTATTATGTACAGGGGTATGTATCAGGCCAGTCCTCTTTGGTAAGCCGCCTCTCTCGCTCTAGACAGTTTCAAGCACATGGTATTAAACTAATCGTTTTGGACAGATGATTCCTTTCAAAATCATCATCTGAAAATTTAAAAAAGACAAACTTACAAGAGCATATTCGCAGTGGTTACAACATGTCGCAAAAAGTTGATGTCATCTTGTCCTCAAGACAGATTTTTTGACGGACTGACCAACAACCCAACCAACCATCCCATCGACCAACTGATCGAAGCACCATCTGATTCACCGACAAACCAGACTATAGACTTGCCAGAATTGTGTAATAAAGAAAATAAAGAAATTTTCAAAAACTACTAAACACGGAAAAGATGTTCTTCAGGGAATTATCCTAGGACGCCATTATTTTTATCGCGACGGCCGGTCACGTGATATGATGCGCACAGTTCGCGCCTGGTCCATGTCCCTGTACGTCTTACAGTCACTTAAAACAGCGTGGTCATTCTGTGTAGTTCTCAATGTAGAAGATGATTAAGTTTGAGATTAACCAAACTTTGGACCCTGGTGATTTGTTCCTTCCTAAATTATAGACTTGTAGTTTGTGTAAGTTTAAGTAGGTTAGGGGACCTAATTTTTGACGAACTATGGATCAATAATTTAAAATCATTAAGCGTTATTTTACGGAAGTTGTGTATTATTCTTTCTTAACAATGCGTTTACATCCCATATTTTTACATCAGAGGAACTTATTTTTTTCTGTGTGAACCAGAAGTTCTGATTTTTATATTCCGGTTCGTAGGCCAGTAGTTACTACTGATATAGCATTAACACTGTACGTTTTTCTTTACCTTCCATGCGTGTAATCAACGTCGTATCTTTTATTCTTACTCTTTCCATTGATAAGGTTAATCAAATGTTATTGTTGTTTAGCCACTGCTGTGCATTTGTTTTGTTGTTGTTATTTTTTTAACCTAACACCGAGTTCTGTCCATGTTATTGAATTATTTTTGTAGACTTTTGCTCATTTTTGTGTAGAAGATTCCCGGTAATACCACTTCAGCGATGTTCTCGTTGAATTTGGCGGATCATAATTTTGCGTCATTCTTATAACTGTTAAATTCCAGTAGATACTTAAGTATCCTTTCAGTCAAGTACCGGTAGTGTTAAAATAGGATTACTACAGTGCACACATACTTGTAGTTCTAGAGATTTGAAATGGGGAAACCTTTCTAGGCTTCAGTAATTCGGGCCAAAGCTTTAATGGCGTATAATGAAAGACGTACAGTACAGAGGGTAAGACTAGAGCAGCAGTACCTGGCAAATGGTATCACTTAACTGGTGAAATACGCCCTCCTGTCAGTTTACCTCAGTCAGGGTGTTTTGTTCGTTCCTGTCGTTGCGATGACGATTTGTAATTCACTTTGTTGTATGCCAGAGGAGATCCGCCAGTGGCCATTTGGCTTTGGGTCATCCTTATCAAATAAATAAGGAATTAATTAAATCAAATAAAGATTTCAATTAAAGAGATACAAGCACTTCCGGTTTGGAGAACATCGTTTCTGGTTGAAAAAATGTTGTCGATTATTGGTCTGTGGTGACATAGTACTCGTATATTACAAGAAGACAGTAGTCAGACTGGCTTGGAACCGAGGCGCTATTACATTGATTAGGGTACCCCATTGGCTGTAGTGTTGCATGGATGATTGGCCCAGACAGATATAAAAAGGCCTATTGCATTGATGATAAAACGTAAAAACCCAAGAAGTTTATTTGTGTTATGAAGACGGTCTTAGCAGGTCTGAATAGTCGTAGAAGAATAGAACCTGATGTTGTATGAAATTGTGTTACTGTAACCATGGCTTTGTTACCGTCCTAACCAAATGCCCCGAAGGAAATGGAATGTTGTAGTTGTTGTTGTTGTAATGGAAGTCAAGTGATATGTTTTTGGATTACGTAATGAATGACCTTGGTTGGACTAAGGAACCAGTTTGGATTAAAAATTCTTTCAATGTAGACTTACACTTACGTTCTGTACGTAAAACATGAACACTAAAGCTCCGACACGTCTCGTGACAGGCTTTCGAACTGTCACTCACACTTATGACCAGTAGTGTTCGATATTGTTTACGTGGTTACGTGCATGCGAGTTGTCTGACGTCATGACGTCAGAAGCAAGTTTATCAAGAATGGAATGATGAAGTGCTGTTGACTTCGAAAAGGAGTGTTGGGATATCGGGAGTTCGGGATACATCCACTGGGGGATTGAAGTGGGAGCCAATTAAGATAAAAGGTTTCCCTTTCCCAGAATTCCATGCAGCTTATGGCTGCATGTACTCATGTACTCAGAAGTTTTAGGCCCTATGTTTAAAGTTAAATAAAATGCCTGTTTGTTGGATTTAACTGATGTTTGTAATAACCCAGTACAGTAGTCCTCAGATTTTCAGTCCCTAAATTAAGCCATTCATTTGAATTAATACCAGTTTTTAGCTGTAAAACAGATCGTTAATGTTATAAATATTTACATATGTAGCATAATGGTTACAGTATGGCTTGATTGTAATGAAATGGTGTTTTATACAGTCAAGTTTCTTAAGATATTTGTAGACAAAATATTAGGACAAAAAGTTTGCTGATAGTGAACCAGTTGTTTACTGATGGTGAACCACTGGCTTGCTGATGGTTTATCAGTGGGTCGCCGGTTTTGAGCCACCGTTTTACCAATGGTTTGTGGGGGGTAAGACAGAGGGTTACCGATTGTGAAGCACTGTGCCGGTTTCATGGAGCTCACATAGCTAAGTTTTCCCTTAACTACCATGACGAGGTTTGTTGTAGAGATATAAAGTGCATTTAGCTAAGGGCTACTTAACACTAACTTTGCTTCACCAAACCGGCCCCTGGTTTGCTGATGTTTGCCTGGGAGCTGCCGGTGTTGAGCTACTGTTTTACCTATAGTTTGCCGGTGTTGAGACAGTGGTTTGTCGGTATTGATCCAGTGGTTCGCCAGTGTTGGGCCAGTGGTTTGCCGGTATTGAGCCTGTAGTGAGCCAGTGATTTATTGGTAGTGAGCCATTGGTTGGCCGGTGTAGAGCCTGTGCTGAGCCATTGGTTTACCGGTGGTGAACCAAGGTTTGAGGGTGGTGAGCCCGTAGTGAGCCAGTGATTTAGCGGTGGTGAACCTGTGGTTTGCCAGTAGTGAAGCAGTGGTTTGACGGTGGTGAACCTGTAGTGAGCCAGTGGTTTACCGGTGGTGTGCCAGTGGTTTTGCTAGTGTTGAGCATGTGCTGAGCATTGGGCTACCGCTGGTGAGCTATTGGCTGACCGGTGTTGAGCCTGTGCTGAGCCATTGATTTAATGGTGGTGAGCCTGTGGTTTGCCAGTAGTGAACTATTGGTTTGACCATGGTGAGCTAGTGGTTTATCGATGGCGAGCCAGTGCTTTTTTCTTGGTGAGCTGTATGGAATAGCAGTTTGCTGGTTATAATATCAACAAAACACTGGAGTAACTGTACATCTTTGACAGGGAAAGACCGTGGAAGAAACCCGCTAGAGGTGGGCTATAGTAACGAGATTCTTTAGCCAACTTGATTCCGTAAATAGTAAAAGAAAGATTAGAGAAGTCAACTTTCACCCCACGGTGTATATATATATTACCTTACTCTTCATCCATGAATGTAATGAAAGACCCTTATTTAAAAAAGTGCAATGATTAGTGTATTTGTGGTATTTTGCTGTGAACAGTGTTATCATATACTTGTGGAAGCTGTTGTGTTAATCGTTAAGTGGGTTACTTCTAATTTCTGTGATGGACAGTTTAACCAAATCTTGCCAGTAATGTTTACCGCTATTTTTTTTTTATTTGACATTTATTTGATGAGATTTTGTATGATTTTGTTTTGCATGAATGTGATTTCCAGTTGTGTTACAATCGATTTTTAAGTACGGAAAGGCGAGCCCGTACGTTCCGTTACAGAGATAAAGCTACTGCCTTGTTTTTGTTAATTGTGGTTACATTCCCAGACCAAAACTTTTTTGGAGCATGGCGATATGATATTTTACGTTTTAGTCATGTAATCGAGTTTAGTAAGCGCTGAAATGTGCACACGAGGACAGTGTTTTTCTGAAGCATTGCTTTGTTGTTTTCCTTATTCTTCCATGCGTGATTGTTGAGTTGATCTATTGCATTTTATATAGAAACAGAACTGATCATATGCGTGTTTAACAGCACACACGCGGATGTTCAGGGCTATAAACTTTTATTGGACATATATCAAAGATTTAAATCTCAGACTGTAACGGAAATTTCGTGATTTCCCTTTCATTTGCCACTCCACTGTTTAAAGGACATTCGTGGCAGTAGGCTGTCGACAACGATCGGAAGGCGATTGAGGGTAGGCTTACACGGAGTCCGTGGGATAACTTGCCTCCGCCAATGTATATGTATATATGGTTGTCTCGAAGGCTAGTATGTACTCCTCACTAATCATTCATTGAATGAGGACCTTTCTCGCCTAAAGTAACTCCCAAAGCTGTGTAGTTGTTTATTTCTACCTTTGCGGTGACGATTTCGAGGCAAACAGGTAACATAGTATTCCCTCATTACTATGAAGAATGAGTAAAGAGAAGAATGGTAAATATACCGTTCCGAACCGTCAATCAAGAACAAGGAACTGACCAGTCGTAAGCAGTATTGTTGCAAATCGGTCAATCGGGTGTCCCACGTATTGGTTAAAAATGTTCAATCTTTCTGTGAGGTGATGACGTCACAGTTGCTTTCACCGAGAATGGAATGAAAAGTATCGTCACGAGAAGGGGCGGTGAGACATCGGATGTGTTGGATCCATTTAGCTTGGACCCGATTGGCCATTGCGCGGGAAAATGTATCTCATTGATGATAAAGATGTTATTTTGGTTTACCTCACCCATGCGCGACACTGACCGTTGCCATGCAAGCGGAATATTCTTATGACTTATGCAGGGTTGAGGAACGGGACGGTCATGCTCTAGTCAAACGTGGAACACTGATATCTACTATGACTATTTCACTTAATGGCGTCTTTCAAACGCACAATATATATGCTAATGCAAGTCTTGTTTTACGAAAATGCTCAGCAATAGAACTATACATGTAACACTATTAATAGAACACCAATGTTATTGACTTTGCATGCATGTTTTTATTTTTCTGATTTTTCAAGGGCACGCGAGTACAGGTGTTGTGTTTGGTTTTATCGCTTGTTTTATCTCATTTTGCTTACTGAAGACACGTTTATTTGTATTGCTTGAGTATTATCTGTGTACCTACATGTCTGCACTTGTGGACAACTTTGTACTTAGTGCTCGGATTTTCTACCAAGATGATTTTGCTGACTGTCAAATGTATACGCTGTGATCATGATTTCATTTTTTTTTAACTTTTAAGTATTTCTGAATCAAGTTTTGTTGAAGCCTACAATAAACCATTGTTGTGTTGTAATAAGTTTTCTTTTTTATTGTTTCTTTTAATTCGTTTATTCTTTGCCTTTCGCATTTTACTGTGGAAAGTCTTACTAAATTACATTACTTGTGTCACCCTGAGACATGAAACAAGTCATAGGCATTGCAGTCTCGCATAATCTTATCCTGCCTCGATTTTTCCGTCGTGCTGCGGTTAGTCTGGTAGTAGAACTGTTAGCCTTGGAAGCCGTTCCTTTCCAGTGGCTTAAAGCATGCCGTCACGTACGTATTCGTGTGATTAGCATTTGACAAAGTTCTCAAGCGTTCATTGCTAAAATCAGATGACAGGCACACTAATTAGTGATCTAATGAGCCAAGCCATTAGAAAGGAATGACTCCCTTAAAATTTTAATAATGCAGCGATAAAACGCTGCGGTGCAATACAGTTCTGTTGTGGGTTACGGTTGGTTGTTAGTTTTTTTTCCACACATGACCTTCCATATAGCCAAAGTGAAGTGGCTATATGAGCCAATCAGAGTCCAGTTCAGCACTCGCTAGGCTGACACACTCTGTGTTGTTGTATTTAAACTGTTACATGAGCAGTCCCTTTAAAGGACCATCAGGATTCGAACACGTGACATCCTTGGCCATTGGCTCCTCGCCTTCGGGAATAGCCAATGATAGACGGTCTGGCTAGAGAGCGCACCAATCAGAGATTGGAAACAGGGCATTCCAGGTCGTCATTCGCAAGAAGCATTTCCAAAACAAGTTCCGAAATGAAAACGCAAAAAAAAAAAAAATAAAAAAAAAAATACAAATGTATACTTTAAACTATAAAATAGGGTGTTTTAACTCAAATCACAATTAATTGGTACTTCATATGAGGCATGCTCGTTAAAACTCTAGATAAAAGCTTACATTGTAATATCGAATACGAAAGGCGTGCGTGTGAGCAGCGCTTTAATCGGCTATAAAGTTTGTTCACAGTGATGATCAAAGTTTGACGGGGCCTCCGTGGCTCAGTCGGTTAAAGCGCTAGCGCAGCGTAATGACCCAGGAGTCTCGTAAAACACCAATCAAAAATAAAAAAAATAAAAAAATCAAAGTTTGAAGAAACTTCTTTGTTGACTTTTTATAGAAAATACAAAAGTGGTGATAAGTTTTAATTACCGTTATAGATACCGTTTGAAACTTTCGGTATCAGGAATTATTGCAAAAATCAAAAACGTTGGAATTAATGGATAAATGGAACTACACTGAGAAGACTTTCATAGAACACTAACTGTAAGCCTACTAGTATATAAAAAGTAGGTTCACAGAAATTGTGAACTGGGTTTATCATATGTTTTGAATCAGCGTTCCGTTGGTCTTGCCGGAATTCGCCCAAAGACAAAAGAACAAAAGGTAGCAGTAATCAAGATATTCTTCAACAGACAGATGCCATAAATCAGTCGATGCAGAACGGATAGTTTTGCAAAATGGCACAGCGACGGCTTTGACTTTTAGCGATGAATATTTCATTGGGTAGCCCGAAGAAAGGATGGGTGTCAATTTCAGCTGTAGTACTGCTGCCTCATTTGTGGGTAAATTATTCACGGGAAATGATTTTACCGACAATTCATAGCGTCGATAAACGTTTAACTTAACAGAGGCTCGTGTCGGATTACTTCCACTAAATCTGGGTGGCAGACGACGACCGCATTGTCTGGTCACGTGATGAAGTTCGTCTCGAGATTCAATATGGCGTCCTAATGGCATCCTGGAGCACCGATGTTAAACTTTTACTTACTATTTGATAGGGAGTCTAAATAATCATGACATTCTTTTGTCTCAACCGCCATTGTCCTCTCGTTCGATGAAGTCTCTGGTGGATGCATGTTCATTAAATTTTAACAGTGCGTTTCTTACTATATGGTCGTTGTTTTTCCGCCAAAACGCACAGCTTTAGTTTTTGACAACCTTATAGCTTTCGTATAAAGAGAGGGTTAGCACGCCAGCGCGGCCCAATGACCCATGAGCCTCTCGCCAATGGGACCGCTATGAGTTTACGTCCAGCTAATGCTGGCTTCCTCACTGACCGTACGTGGAAAGGTCTGCTAACAACCTGCGGATGGTCGTGAGTTTCCCCTGGGCTCTGTCCGGTTTCCGCCCTCAGTCGTACTGGTCGACGCCGTGTAAGTGAAATATTCTTGAGTACAGCGTAAAACACCTTTCAAATAAATAAATAAATAAATAAATAAATAAATAAATATAAAGAGAAACATGTAGGGCTATGTGGAAGTGAAGTAAGCCAAAACGCAGGCAAGCTGTATGGTATTTGGTGATTTGGTCACACAAAACCGGGTACGACGTCAAACCCCCAAGCACTCACTCACGCACGAAACCTGTGCACTATTTACGATCACTTGACATATTTCTTTTTACTTCTATAAGGATTTCTTCGATCTGTTCTTAACATGACGTTAAATATAAATCAATCAGTTAGGCAATCAATCGCGCGAGTAAACTTAATGTTTATATTATAAAAGCTATCGTCATCTTAAGAATGTATGCCAGAGAGTGTTAATCAAGGTAAGCAAACGAGCAAATAAATGTAGGCCTATACTCGATCTCGCTTTTCCAAAGATTTTCATAAAAGCAATACACTTCAATTTTGGACCACCTTAAAATACTATTGAAATAAGTAATTAAATGCAAACAAGACCCGAATTATCAATAAAAACATGCATGTATTCAAATAACCAACTTGCTTCATTCGTACCATGAACATAAGCTTAGTAACAGAGCGTTTTTTTTATCGCACAATGTGTGTACATGTTAAAACCAGGAGAAGACTCGGTGGATCAATAAATAGCATTCATTTGTACATCTACTCTTCAAAAATCTAATCTTAAATTTAAAAGAAAGTCTGTTTTCTAAGTGATGAATTTTGCTAAATTAATTCTGCTATTGTAGCAGACTGTTCTAATAAATAGAACACACACATTGAATTAATTCAAAATAAACTTTGTGTTACACTAACATGATATTGTGTTGAGTATGAGTCGGCATTATGTCATAGAAACAATACATCATAGCATTCAGACAACAGGCTTTCTGTTAAAATCAATAGATTAATTTTTGTAGTGCACCTTAATTCTTAAACCCTTTCAACCGCTTCTGCCACCAATATTTTGAAACATTCTGAGAGAATCATGGGATGTAGAGAAATGCTTTGCACAGTATTATGAAGCTTGCATCTTTACTGACACTAACAAATCATTTTAACATCATTTTGATAATAACTATATGCTAAATTCCACTGAAAAAGCGCTTGTGTAGCGATTGAAAAGGTTGAGGATTTACAGCAACTGCTCCGTTTTCCGAAAGGTAAAGATATTATATACTCCGTTTATATTCCGTGCAGCCCTAATAATTGCACAAAAATTTCAGTCCTTAAAAGAAACGCTCATTATCATATGCGCCATGCGCCATGTGTTTGTCAAACATGTCTTGTTCAGAAGGAATGGAATATAATTTGATCAATGCGTTATTTCTAGAAGATGTTTCCCATTAGTTTAATTGTTTAATGTCTTGTTTAGTTTTAGTTTTTTTTTATGCTGCATGTACTCGAGATTATTTCGGCATTTTTGAGTATTTCTGGGCCAGTGACGTCTAATGAATTGTAATCAACATCAATGTAGGTAAACTGACAAGAGGCCGTATTTCACCGTTTTCGAGTGACCTTTTGCTATTTATCACACTGTCGTCGCCGTTCTTAAGAAGAATATGTAGGAGTTCCTGTTTTAAAACCATGTTTTTCTCAAAATTTAAGAAATCATGAATTTTCTCATCTTCGTTTTCAAGTTCAGACAATGGAATCTTAGATTTACAGAGGCTTAAGCGGTCAAGTTTAAGTTAATGCTAAGATTACTTCAAACAAAAAACACTTGAATTGTATGAAAACAAACTTGTGTTCTTTCCCCACAAGTTTTGAGTCATATTTGAACAACTCTACCTTGTGCTGAACGAACACAAATCTTGTGTTGAAAGAATTAAACACAAGATGTGTTGGATGTCATACACAATACTTGTGTTGTATATCGAAGACACGTCTGCAATTCCACGCGCTGTGAACTGCGCATGGTATGCATAAACTGCACACAAAAAATTAACCTTTAATTTTAAAATTAATTTCAACAGAAAGCCTGCTGTCTAAGTGATGCTATAACGTATTCTGTTATTGTAACATAATAATGTGTCATGTTCAACATGATATCCTGTTTGTCTAATACAATCTTTATGTTGAATTAATAGAATATGTGTTACATGTAACAGAATAATCTGCTGTAATAACAGAAGAGATTCAAGGATCGCTCAGACAACAGAATTTCTGTTAAAACGAACAGATTAATTTTTTTAAGTGTGCCTCATTTTGGTTCAACCCATGTTTGTTGTTTATCATTTTGTAACACAAACGTGTGTACTTCACATTTATTCAACACGTTTCTGTTGGGGTAACGCGTTTCTGTGTTGAATGAAAACAACACAAGTTGTTGTGTTAGATTTCAACACAGGTGTTTTTTGTCTTCCAGCTTCCGGAGAAAAACTATGGGCATATGAAGACATGGCCAGTTTTGTGACTTAAAACTGAAACCGAAACAACAACACGCGGGTTGGAACGCGCGACCCCACATGACAAGCTCTATCCAGGGAAATTACGACAACAACTATTGTAAAACAGATCTACATCCACAGCCCTCAGCTAAGGCCTCATCTTTGAACTTATTTGAAAATTGAGGTTTCAGAATACAATGACTTTTACAGAAATATAGCAAGAAGAAATAAACATGAAAGACTACAAATAATATAAAAGCACTTTCTTGATATTTCACTGTGCATTATTGAAGACTACAATGTAATTCCGATAAAAATAACACATGAAACTTCAATCCTGAGATCATTCAAAAATTCACACTTCTAAGCAAACATACGGCCTACCTGGAGCCGGTTGGTTGAAAGATTTACTTATTTATTTGATTGGTTTTTTACGCCGTACTCAAGAATATTTTACTTATACGACGGCGGCCAGCAATATGGTGGGAGGAAACCCGGCAGAGCCCGGGGAAAACCCACGACCATCTGCAGGTTGCTGTCAGACCTTACCACTTACGGCGGTTGAAAGAGTATTAAATATTAAACCAGGTTTGAATCTGAATATCAACCTCATTTGCACGTATTTGCACAACTGGAAATATTCCACACTAAAGTTAATACCAGTTTAGAGTCTTAATACACTTTGAAACAACGAATATGTAAACACCGTTTGTTTTCCTTGGAAAATAATGTTAAGGGTACTTCAAAAATTATCACTCGAAATAAACCCGAGAGGAAAAAGAAATTCCCGAATGGGTAGAGTAAAAAACAAATTCTATTCATCACAGCAACTCACAGTCATATTTTTCAGTGGGTACGTAATAAATTAGTTAACCCATGTTTTGTTCTTGGAGTCAGTTCAGAGGTGATTTGTTTCTAAGTGCCGCCTTAGGTCCACTTTTCGTTGAAACGATCGTCCACAGTCGTCACAGACGAACGGTTTGAATCCCGTGTGTTTCCGGCTGTGTGTGATGAGGTTCGATGATTGGCTGAACGCTTTGCCGCAGACGACGCATTTGTGTGGTTTTTCGCCTGGATTGAGAAATTTATGAGTCAATTATTAAAAATATGTGAATATATAAAGTTATAAAGTCATATATTATTGTTATCCTGAACTTTTCTTGTATTCTGTACGTGTACTCCCCCTGCCATAGTCTTTTGCTAACTCCACCAACAAACCTCACTTCCGTGGCATATGAACAAACATTTTAAGTATATACATAAATCAATGCATCTTAAGCAAAAACCATATACATAAATCAATGCATCTTAAGTAAAAACCATGCAGTTAACCCACACCCTCCCGTCTGTCGCTCGATCGGGCGGTCAATTTTTTTGTGATTCTACCGTACGCATGGACCATTGCCCTAAAGAAGCGGCTAGACGACATCAACTCTTTATGGGCTGTCACAGATGTTGCGAATTTGCCTTTGTTTCTTGTACCTGCAAGTCATGTTTTTTTCGGACCGTCTTTCTGTCCGTCGGTGGGTCAAATTTTTCACAACCTGTTTTTAACATGTATGCGAGATTACAACCTGTTTTTTTGCGGGATGTCGCGCATATTGCGGATTGTAGCTTGTTTCATAGCTGTGACAAATCATCTTTGTAAGTCGGTTGTTCTGTCTGTCTGTCCGTTTGTCGTCTGTCGGTCTCTCGATCCTCTACTTTAAGCTGGACCTCTTATCTGTCTGTTCCTCTCCGATCGTATGTTGGAGTATCTGCAGAAATCTGCGGATGGTCATGGGTTCCCCCAGCCAGTGCCCGGTTACCTCCCACCATAATGTTGGCCCCAGTTGTATAAGTGATATATTCTTGAGTGCCGCGTAAAGGACCAATCTAACAAAAAATATCTTCAGAACGACTGCCGTGTCGATACTCCATTAATGAGTTCTGACGTTTCTTATACCTGGTCACGAAGTTGAAGAAGAGAACACCAACCAAATAAATAAATACTATCTTTTAAATTGTTTCATTCGTATATTGTTTTCACTAACTCACCTGTGTGTATATAGGTGTGTTTCTTCATGTCTGACTTCTGATGAAACCTCTTTCCGCAGTACTGGCAGGGGTAAGGCCTAGTGTCGCTGTGGATGAGGAGGTGGGTGGACAGGGTAGAGGACCGTTTGAAAGCTTTCCCGCATTGTTTACAAGGGAAAAGTCTCTCTGAGTGGTTATTTGTCGACACATTGCTGCCCACCTTAGCAGCAGATTCCAAAGCTCCCATTCTGTTCGAAATAAAATCGTTCTTTTTCTTCTCAGGCTTTGGCCATTTGATTGTGCCGTGAAAGCTTTTGTAGGAAAGAGGCTTGGAGGAAATACCGCCATTTTGTTCTTGCGCAGCACCACCTGTGGGAAATCTAGGAGACACGGGACTGGGAATTGGGCATTCTAGCTGGGTGGAGTAACTCCGATAATCCATGAAGGAAAGATATTCCTCGTAAAACTTGACAAATTTTGCACGGATATCATCTTCTTGCGAAAGATGTGCGAGGTGGTCTACAAAACAGAACGAAATATATATTTGTTTCATACCAGTAAAACAAAAAGTATTGAAAGCGATGTCAAAATGAAAAAATTACACAGATTAAAGTTAAATTTTTATTCCCCGATATATCGGTTCTGAACGAATATAACTTGTGGAACTCTAAAGGACCAGATAACGATGTTTTTTTCTTTTTCTTGTTCATTTTGTCCTTTCAGACGGTCTCTGTATACATAATACAAACCACTGTCTAGACTCACACTGAAAGATTAAATCTTTCCTTTACGAGTTCTGTATTGTACTGTTGTTAATCTTGATTCTCAGACTAATTCAGATTGTTGGCAGGCTTTGCAGAAGTCAAATCAAAACGTCAAGAGAGCTGTTCTCTCAGTTCTATGAGAGAGGCTTTACAGAAGCCAAATCAAAACGCCTAGGGAGTTGTTCGCTATTCTGTGAGAGAAAGTACAGGCTCAAAACCTGTTTCCTTTCGGTTCTTACAATGCGCGGAGTAGTTCTTCACGATTGAATTCGATTTTAGTTTGGAGTGTGTGTTTGAGCCGACACACAATCCCCAGATCGTGTCAACTACTTGATAATCGGGACGCCTTTACGGGTTTTTAGCGGTTGAGGAGCCGACTAACTAGCCGTATGTTCATTCGGGGTGCGCCAAATTATGCTTAATTCATTGAGCCAGATGTTTTCCATAAAGGCAATCTTTGGATCAATGCGTATGAAGCCGATCTCAAGGGTCGATCTCAATCATTACATATCCTTGCTATGCATGAAGCGGTTCTAGCTCCACTGCTAAATTAATCTTTAATCCAATTTTATGTCACTCCGCGCAATGCAACAATTTTCGGCCGATGCGAGATTGGGCCATTAAAAATAAATCAAGATAATTACAGGGGGAGCTCCCGACAATTATCAGCTTCCGGAACAGAGAGGCAGTCGAGCGACTTCGCTGATTTCATTGGATAAAAATGAGGACCGTGGCAGGACAGTGGATGCCCGGATGACTCTCCAGTGTCTTGAGCAACTTTTGTGATGCAGATATGAAAATATTTGGTCTGAATATTTGAATTCATATGCTTCTTGGTCGTGTGTAGGACAATAAGATAAAAGTCATTTGTGGGCACCTCGTAGGAAATAAGATTGAAATGAGTCGATGAGTTGGCGAGCCGTTAGTACAGTGGATGTGTCTTTGCGATGGACGGCTGATGACGCTTCCCAGAGGGGCAGTTTATCACGGATACGGTATGCAACACAAATGAAATCTCGGTGCTAATCGTTCGTCGGACGAGAAAGTCCGATGCTTCCACGCGACGCCATGATTGCCGCACGTGCGACTGTGGGTCGTTGGGCAAATCACAAAGCAGTGATCGTCGGCCATTAGAGAAGGCCCGGTCAATCTAGACGGTGTATGGGGAGAGCCTTCTACTTGACGCTCGGAAATATCAATTAGCGGGACTAAGATTTTCACCGGCACGACACAGCGATTAGGGGGCTCAGCGCAGCTAACCCGTCTGATGGCTGTGGTCTTTCGCAAGCCTAGACCTGCTCCCAACTTCCTCCTACACAGCTAAACTAGCTTTGTATCAGGTTAACGATTAACCATTCAAAAACCTTTTCAGAAAAACGTAACAAATCCATCTGTATTACGCGCTAGAATAACAAATAACGCTAACTTTGACTATCAGAAATAAACACAAGAAAAAAGAAATAAGACAAAACAAAATAAGCAAACAATGACTTTACAAAACAAAATTTTTCATTAGCAGTCAACTTTAAAGGTTGTTAAAGGTTTTTATCTTCTCCATTAGATTTTTTTTGGCTTTAACTCAAGCTGGGATTTGATGGTATACAATTTCGACATTTATTAACAATTTTGGCATTTATTACCAGGAATTAATCCCTCCACAAACGTTGCGGATGACCTTGACGCAACTGACTGACGCCTATCCTCATTATGAAAAATGAAAAATTAAATTACATGTTAAAAACGATTTTTCTTGTACCAAACCAGTGGTATGCTATATTATTGGACACCATTACAGCGTCTTAAAATCGCGAGTACGGAAGGTTCCCACAGAACCGCGACAAGCGTGTAAAAGATAGCAAATGTTCACGTGTAACCGAAAAAATCCGGCATTTCACTTAGATTTTTATAACTGTTTTCATTAATTGCTTTTTTAATGCTTAAATAGCAACTTATGCACCCTAGCACCGTTGCTTAAGCAGAATTAAGTCATGAGAAATACAGTTAAGATGTTAATCTGAATTTATTAAGCGCCACTGGTATAGAATTACTCAAAATTCTATCATATGAAAACATATGGTAACTGGTCTTTTGATCGCTGATCCGAGGTAACCGTGCATTATCCCTTGGTAACCTCTGGTAAGGATGGAAAAAATGGCTTCAGCAAATCTAGGCATCAAAACAGACATTCGTCTACCAGCCGTCCATCAAAACAGACATTCGTATACCAGCCGTCCATCAAAAACAGACATTCGTATACCAGCCGTCCATCAAAACCGACATTCGTATACCAGCCGTCCATCAAAACAGACATTCGTATACCAGCCGTCCATCAAAACAGAGATTCGTATACCAGCCGTCCATCAAAACAGACATTCGTATACCAGCCGTCCATCAATACGGCTATTTCCAATCACTCGCAAAGCATCTTTAAATGTGTGTCACACAAGTATAAGAGGTGTTTAAATTGCTGATAATCAAAACATGTATCTCTGTTGCACTTTGATTGCAATTGTTGCAACTGATTTAATTCAACACGATGAATATACAGCCCTTAACCGCTGCTTAAGCGGAGTTAAACAGTTATGAAGCAGAGTGCCAAAGATCATGAAGAACTCTTGAATGCTATTATAGTTAAATCGAGAAATGGGGTCAAATACGCATCATGATGAATTCTTGAGTGCCACCAGCTAAGATAAACAAATGAGGTTGGTTACGCATTATGGTGAGTTCTTTTGCCATCAGTTAAGCCGAGAAAATTGTTAGTTACGCGTCATGATGAATTCTTAAATGAAACCAGTTAGGCTGAGAAATAGGTTTTGCTGCGCATCATGAGGAAATCTTGAAAGACACCATAAGCCGAGAAATGGTTTTGTTACGCATCATGAGGAAGTCTTGAAAGACACCATAAGCCGAGGAATGGTTTTGTTACGCATCATGAGGAAGTCTTGAAAGACACCATAAGCCGAGGAATGGTTTTGTTACGCATCATGAGGAAGTCTTGAAAGACACCATAAGCCGAGAAATGGTTTTGTTACGCTTGGCTAGGAAATCTTGAATGACACCATAAGCCGAGAAATGGTTTTGTTACGCATCACGACGAAATCTTGAGAGCCGCCATAGCCGAGAAATGGTTTTATTACGCATCACGAGGAAGACTTGAAAGACACCATAAGCCGAGAAATGGTTTTGTTACGCATCATGAGGAAGTTTTGAAAGACACCATAAGCCGAGAAATGGTTTTATTACGCATCACGAGGAAATCTTGAAAGACACCATAAGCCGAGAAATGGTTTTGTTACGCATCATGAGGAAGTCTTGAAAGACACCATAAGCCGAGAAATGGTTTTGTTACGCATCATGATGAGTTTTTAAATGCCACCGGCTAAGCCGATGAATGGGGTTGTTCACGCATGGGGTTGTTCACGCATGGGGTTGTTCACGCTGAGGAATTCCTGAATGACACTGGTAAAGCCGTGAAAAGGCGTTGTTTTTGCATCATGGTGAAGTTTTGAAGGCCGCCGGTGTGTGCGGAAATGAACAGTTGATGCAGTTAAAGCACAGTATCATGATGTGCCTACCTTTGTTAGTATCTGTAAAATATATAAGTCCAGCTCATGCCCGCTTCCTCTTCCGGCCGTAAGTGTGAAGGCCTGCCAGCAACCTGCGGATGACGGTGGGTTTCCCCGGGCTCTGCCCGGTTTCCTCCCACCGTAACGCTGGCCGCCGTCTTATAAGTGAAATATTCTTGAGTGCGGCATACAGCACCAATCCAACAAGAAAATACTATCTTCAGAGCGACTGCTGGCGTAAAACACCAATCAAATAAATAAATAAATTAAATTGCTGTACAAAGAAAGTGTACAATCACCATTACCTTACAGTGTGCCTGTACATCAACAGTAGTATTTAACTTGCTTATAACATTATATAAGCATAATGTTCAATAACATCTCGACGGCATTTCGAGAAATTGTAGACCAGCTACTTCTTATATATTGTACTGGACATCACTGCACATTTGTTTACTTATTTCTATTTAAACCGCAGTGCTAGGGGACGTGTGATCTTCTACTAGTTTCACAGTTACATGAACAGTTAGAAAGAAACATTAACTGAGGTAAATGTAAATTGACAGGGACCTTATTGCACATTGTTGTCGCTGATTTGGTTTTATACCCTATGTTGTAAGTCTTTTACATTTATGATGGCTTGAAGTAAAACAAAAATAACAAAAATATCAGAAAACTTGTTGCCAAGTATACTATATAGGAAAGTCCATACAGAGTATCATGATGTGTCTACCTTTATTAGTGTCGCTAAAATATTTACCCTTCTTGTAATCAGAAAATAATTATCGATTCGAATAGTCGTTCTCAGTGATTAGTTCTCTCGCATATACGATCCGTATAATTCGAATTTTCCTGTTTTGAACAACCACAACTGCAGGATAGGGATTAGAACCATAACGGCGATGACAGTGTGGTTTTGGGAAATGGTCAAACGGAAGGGGTGAAATACGATCGCTTGTCAATTTACCCCAGCGTTATATTCTAACGGTTCACGTAAAGAATTATAAAGTGAAAACTTAGACAGCCCCTAACACCATGCCTTGAACAATATTAGGGAAACTAATAATGGGATGTTATTAGCAAATTTATTACACGTTAATGGTCTAGAAATATTCCAAATGTTATGCTGTGCAGGAGGCATTTTCCCTGAAAAAAGAACAAACAAAACACTTACCTCTCTTGGGGTCGACTATATCGAAGGCTGATTCTGGAAAGCTAGACAAGTGACCAAAATTTGGGTAATCTGTCGGACAGTCGAAAGACGATGGTGTCAGGCGATTATCAGAAACCGTATCAGTGTTAGTATTTGAAGAAATCCTTTCGGAGAAGATCTCGTTTTCTGAAATAAATGGTGTATTTAAAATTAAATGTGACAGCGTATTTATTTATTCATTGATTAGTTAAATGATTGATTTACTTACTTATTTCATTGGTGTTTTGTGTCGTATTCAAGAATGTCTGACTTTCAACTAAAACAATGAATTTACAATCAAAAAGTGTTCATTCATAATTATTTACTTATAAATTTTTGGTCAAATTTTTGGTTTGACGGAGGCCTTGTGCCGTATTCAAGAATATCTGATTTACATGGCGCTGGTCAACTGTATGAATTTTTTGAGCGGCGTAGTTCCAAAGATAACTGTCGCGCAATTGGCCAAGGAAATGACAAATTCCCTGACATAAGGTAACACACTATCGGATGGGGTCCGCATTTGACCTCGAAACTTCGTTGATCAAAGACCACTGGTCCGGGCTCAGGTATTGTTGATCGTTCGTTGCGCAGGGGTCCTAACCACATTGTTCCATATATACTATCATTCGGATTTTCCGACGCCTTTAATTATATTGTTCACTAACTGACTCTTTTGTTCAGCCGTATGAATCTGCAATATGTTACAGCCATATGAATCCAAACTCAGTTGGTTAGAGCCACATGAATCGATACTCAGTTGGTTAGAGCCACATGAATCAATACTCATTTGGTTAGAGCCACATGAATCCATACTCGGTTGGTTAGAGCCACATAAATCCATACGCAACTGGTTAGAGCCACATTAACCCATACTCAACCGATCTAAGTCATGCATGTGGAATCATACTGTTAGAGCCACATGAATCCATACGCAGTTGGTTAGAGCCACATGAATCCATTTGCAACTGGTTAGAGCCACATAAGTCAAGCATGTGGAATCATACTGTTAGAGCCATGAATCCATATTCAGCTGGTTAGAGCCACATGAATCCATACTTAAGAGACCAAAACCATGCATATGGATTCGCACTGTTAAAGACTCCTCAACATGTTATAGCCATGTGAATCCTTGATATTTAATATTTATTTTGTCGACCTGGTAAAATGCATTTGAAACTTTGTACTCTGTGACGTCACAGCAGCTTTTTGCCACTTGACACCCATAGATTGCTATGTTTTATCACTCAGAATATACATGTATCTACATTTAGAACTATGAATGCATTCACCAAATAAGTACAAACTATTTCAAGCCAAAAGTTTTACTGATCCACTCTGGGTTCCAACAGGCCACCATAGAATAATATGTTTCAAATACATTTTACTTGGTAAGAGAAATTTTTAAAAAAGAAAATCAACCTATTTTCTCGGACTCGTTAATTGTCTTTCATCCCATTTGTATCACGGAAGTGTGTCCATCCAGAATCTCTGGCGCTCTGCTTCACGACTGTGTCCAATTCCCCTTTACCTCGGGGCTATAAGGTCTGTATATTCATCGTGTTGAATTAGATCGCCAAATTGGATGTATGATCAGCAACAATCAGTGCGGAACTGAGATACATATTTTGTTACCGACAACTGATATTCTAACATGTACACGATTTGAATACTGATTTCTTTCTGTCGTACTATATTATATCTTGCGTCTTTACAACATTACTGAAAACTGTTGACTGCGTCCTATTTTCGTTCTTTATATACGTTCTTAGTTCTTTGGTGGTTTGTGTTATACGTCGTTTTGGGAATTGGCCTTGCGATTATTGACCGGGAACGTTCATTTTAGTTGACGGCTGTTTCGACCCATAGATTAATTTGAGTATCTTGGGCCGTGAACAATATAATGCATCAACAATTTTAATTTTTACCTACATTTTACGCCAAAATTGCTTTCTGGAATAGGCCAGTCTACTATATACTCTTTGTGAATGAAAAACATATATGGTCCGCACATGATCACCAAAATATATAGCTTAAGCAAACATTCGGAAAGTGATAAAGATGCCTGCCTATATAATCAACACACCACGTATGCAAAAAACATTGACATTTAGACATTTTAGTGGGCCTGCTGTGGCGTTAAGCCATAATCATTCATTAATTCATTAATTCATGCATTCATTCATTCATTCACTCATTCAATGGGTTTGATCGGCAATCAAATCCCCATAGCGGCGTCGGGTCATGCATGACCACCCTTTCAGCCTGCATCATTTGCTATAACTGTGCTGTTCTTTCTGAGATAACAACACTTTATGTTTCATTACTCATCTATAATTCACTTAAATCCAGGTTTGTGGGATTATATAGTTCGTGATTGCGCCTGAGTCTCCAGGGGTATTTGGATTGTAATAAGATTTTTGTTAACTTATATGTGTAAAGGTATTAATTTCTGATTTTCCTCATTCACACCATAGACTCCATTTTGCCATAGAGCTGCCATACTGATAGACCAGAAGCTGTAGCAAACACCCACATTATGAAAGATTAATTGTCGATAGGGCGAAAACGTAATGAAGCAAAAATGGTATACCGATTTGATTTGAACGCGAACTCTCCATTTTACCATAAAAGCTGCCTTAATGATGTCGATAGAGAAAAAAATATAAGGAAGCAAAAAATGTCACGGAGGACTGATTTGATTTAATCGAGAATGCTTTCGCACGTGGCACACTGGTGATCACATGTACAGAGTGAATCTAATGTCAAAGCCGTATTGGTGGAAGAAAATTAAGTGATATTACACGAACTTCATATAAGACTAAGTAAACAGTTTCATGGGCAAAGTTACCACCATATTACCACCATGTCATCATCAGGCCCCAGTTGTTTACTTTATTAGTAAAAGTAAACTAAAAGTGCCATTAGTTTTGTATGACACCAAAACTGATATTATGATTTAAGACCGTCTTAACTTTTAATACACTTTTAAAAAAACCGGCGCCATATTATCACCGTGGACACGAGATGAGTGGAGGCGAGAGAGTCTCAAAAATCGTAAGCCCAAGGCTGGGACTGACACAAGCCCATGAGTATCTGAGCCGCCAAGGCCTAGAAAGACATTCGTCTTGACTGAGCGGTCACTGTCTCTGTTTTCTTTGAGATATAGCTGTACCAAAACCTTTGCGCCTTAACTATCAATAAAAACTCTTGTATTTATTTATTTAATTATTTATTTATTTATTTATCTGATTGGGCCTATAGGCCCTCATCAGTTAAGAAATTTCAATTAGGTAGGACGGCGGTCAGACGTATGGATGGAGGATACCGTGTTGGTGGAAGACTCGTCGTCTACAACGAACGTTAGACTATGCAAACTACTATACACGAGCATCGTCGATCGCTTGGATTTATTTATTTATTTACTTGATTAGTGTTTTACGCCGTACTCAACAATATTTCACTTCTACGACAACGGCCAACGTTATGGTCGAAGGAAACAGGACAGAGCCTTGGGGAAACCCACATCTATCCACAACTATTGCTGACAGACCTTCCACATACAGCCGGGATCGCTTTGATATTGTCACGAAGGCTCCACGAACAGTAAGAGAGGGATAATCAATTGTCGAAGGCCGGGATTGAACCTGCATCTTATGTGTCATCCAGTGATTGACAGACAAGCGTCTTAACAACGCAACCACAGCCCTCTTCCAGCTGAGTACACTCTGAGACATTAGTCTGTTAAATTTAACAGAAAGTCTGTTGTCTGAGTGATGCTAGGATGTATTCTGTTATTATAACACAATATTGTGCCATATTCAACATAATATTCTGTTTGTCTAACAGAATCTTTATGTTGAATCAACAGAATATGTGTGTTATATTTAACAGAATACTCTGCTGTAATAACAGAATGTATTCTAGCATCACCCCGATTACAGGCTTTCTGTTAAATTTAATTGATTAGTTGTTTGAGTGTATATACACTCAGGTAACAACGAAAAACACCCTGTCTCAATTAAAAGCATGCATGGTTAAGTCTGAAAATCTGCTTGCTGGAAGTTCTGCACTCCCAACTTTATACAATGTATTCTTTTTTAGGCTTTGTTTGATTGGTGTTTTCAGCACCATACTCAAGAATATTTCACTTATACAACGGCGACCAGGATTGTGGTAGGAGGAATCATACAGACTAGACATACAACTGCGAATCTTAACAGCGATTTGACAACCCGAATTAAACGTTATTAACAGAGTTTCTTGAAAATAATATTTCATATGCATTCCAGATGAAATTCTAAGCTATAACTGAGTGACAAATCAATGGAATCCGTCGCCATCAAAGTTGATAGTTGAGACAAACACGATGGTGTTGAGAACTAGAGGATCAACAATAATTTGACTAATTATAATGATGAAGATCACATAATTATGTAAAAAAGTAATGTGTGAAACATTTTGAAAGATATATATTGCCTACATTTTGAATAATATACGTAGAAAATCGGAAGTTTGTCATTAAAGTCTAGACGGGCTACATCTTTTCACATTATTGACGAACATGGTATAAAATCAACTGAAAGGGTATAAAAGTGGGCGTGATTTGAATTGTATGAATTTTGAACAAACATTGTATAGACATGCGTTTAGGAATATGCCAAATGATTAAACATGCCAAGGAGTACAATGTATTAAGGATCTAAAATTAACGTGTAAAAAATAATGGATAATATATGCGCCTTGATTTTACGTTTAGGCTCTAAACGCCGTTTTTTTGCAGTGCAACAAAAATTTAAGGATTATAGACCTGTTCAACTTAAATTGTATTCAGTTAACTTAAATTGTATTCCGTTAACTTAAATTGTATTCAGTTGACTTAAATTGTATTCAGTTAACTTAAATTGTATTCAGTTGACTTAAATTGTATTCAGTTAACTTAAATTGTATTCAGTTGACTTAAATTGTATTCAGTTAACTCAAATTGTATTCAGTTAACTCAAATTATATGAACATTGTATAATATTTAACAGCATGGATTCTGTCCTATTTAACAATGTATGAATTTTGTCTTACTGAATTCAGTTCGTGTGAATTTTTGTCCTGTATATTTAACTCAAATTGTATAAAAAATTGTTCAACATTTATCATACACAGTAGATATGATTATTGTTTCATGCAACATTATTGAATCAAGATTACCCAGTTTCACCAAGTCTTCTTATCAATATAGTCATATTGAAGTGAAAATGTATCAATATTTACCTGTTTTACTGACAGCGCTATAGATTTGGTCGACACATTCAAGCTATATGGGATATAGTTCATAGCCAATGGTTATTTTCGATACTCTACGCAGTAAAGTATGCGTATCAGATTACAATGCTAGGGTCAAGCGGGATGATATGCAAATTTTGTAAAAAGTCCTTTCTCGATTTCTCGAAGAAAAAAAATAATAATCAAAAGGCAATGTGCAAAAAGCTAGTTCTATCGAAGGCAATGGCAAGGAATTCTTTCAGAGAAAATTTTAAGATTTATATCTAAATGGGTTTTTTGCGAGTTACTCTCAAACTGGTAAAGCGGTTTTCAGTGTGCAAATGAATATTAGCAAAATAAAGGGTTTCAGACCACCACGTATATTAAATTTATTTATTTATTTATTTGATTGGTGTTTTACGCCGTACTCAAGAATATTTCACTTATACGACGGCGGCCAGCATTACGGTGGGAGGAAACGGGCAGAGCCCGAGGGAAACCCACGACCATCCGCAGGTTATTGGCAGACCTTCCCACGTACGGCCGGAGAGAAAGCCAGCATGAGCTGGACTTGAACTCACAGCCACCGCATTGGTGAGAGACTCCTGGGTGTTTACGCTGCGCTAGCGCGCTAACCGACTAAGCCACGGAGGCCCCGTATATTAAATAGGCATGTGTATAACTATAGCTGATGTATGATACAAAAAGCAACAATCATTAATAATGATTTATTTGATTAGTGTTTTACGCCCTACTCAAGAATATTTCGCTTATACGACGGTGGCCAGCATTATAGAGGGAGGAAACCGGCCAGGGAAAAACCCATGGCCACCCGCAGGTTGCTGCAGGCCTTCCCACGTACGAGGAAGCAATAACCATATTAACTATACAATAATTCACAATGTTTTAAAGTTTAAGTTTAAACGATATTTAATGGATATTACAAGCCCTTCATAAAGATTTGGCCACAATAGATGAAACAGTATTCATTCAGCAACAAATTTAAAGTTTACTGTATGAAATTTAAAATTTCAAGGACCGTATATATAGGTATTTTAAATAACTATTTTTAATTCATAAATATTTACTTTTTCGCGAAATTGTGAAACTATATGGCTCCTGATATTCAATACGATCGTATCGATAGCTCTTGTCATCTGTTTAATATCATCAGAGGAGCCAGTCATGGCCGTGGGGTTATAAGATGGCACTAGGATATACACACGGTGAGCATTCAATCCCACTCTCTCTGTGCGTGGGGTTTTGGTGTCAATAAGTGGACGACACTGGCGGGACCGTGTGCGCAGTCTAACGCTTGTGTTGCCGTGTGAGCAGTCAAACCCTCGTGTGACCGTGAGCGCAGTATAACGTTCATGTGACCTTGTGCGCAGTCTAACAATCGTGTGACCGTGTGCGCAGTCTAACGCTCGTGTGACCGTGTGCGTAGTCTAACGCTCGTGTGACGTGTGCGCGGTTTAACGCTTGGTGGAGACCACTCATCCTCCAGCAGTATGGCGTGGAATTTTGTACGTCGCACGTGGGAAAGTTCGTCAGTAACTCGCCAAAGATCGATGGTTTTGCTCTGAGCAATCTGGCTCCCCCCTCTGTCTATGCACAAAACCCTTAGTTCTCGAGTAGGACATTGAAGAACAATCAAATAAATGCTTAAGTGAATAAAATCGATGAATTAATATCGGGCTGCAACAAATGAAGTTTATATAATGATGGAGAATCCTCTACCAGTATAGCATATTTATTAAAATACTTCCAGAATTTATACTTGAGTAGCTGATAAACATTAAAAACGAAACCGACCAGACTTGAGGTTTATAGTGATATAGTATCGGCCGGTTGCTGATCGATGTACCTCAATTACGATTGGGCAACCTGCAGATGGCCGTGGGTTTCCCCCGGGCTCTGCCCGGTTTCCACCCACCATAATGCTGGCCGCCGTCGCATAAGTGAAATATTCTTGACTACGGCGTAAAACAACAATCAAAAAAAAAAAAAAATTACGATTGGAAGCGCCCAAGTGCTATTGTTTCCTTCTAGTGCATTGGTTCGGTTTCCTCAACAATCACCGACACCCTGCACCTTGTCTACATGAGTGAAATAATCTTGAGAGGGGTTTATAACAACAAAGAAAAGAAAAGAAATAAGTTTAGCGTATCGTTTTAGTCTATAATTGTATATTTTTAAAAATATATATATAGTTATAATATGCTATAATTTTGTTAATGAAATGGGTTTTCTCGAATTTGACTTTGGACATAGATATGTTTGGTTATGTCGTGAATTTGGTTTCATTCTTTTTACAGGAAAGATAAGTAGAGTGGGTTGAGACTTTTTTCTGTGATTTGTTTTCTAAACTCAACTATATATACCTACATAAAATTCTCCAAAATCAAACAAGTATCACGCTGACGAATGGTAGAAGTTTTTTTCCTTATTCGGCGCCCATTTTTTGGTCCTTTGTAACTTTGAGCTTCTGTGATTAAATCAATAAATTTAACAAGTCAACTGGTTATATATGACAATAACGTCAGTCATGTACAATCACATAAATCATACATATATATATATATATATATATATATATATATATATATATATATATATATATATATATATATATATATATATATATATATATATATATATATATATATCACATAATACAAAATATATATCACATAAATCACATATTCATAAAAATAAATCACAGAATATAAATAAAATATCGGTCATACAAAACAAAACAAAAAAAACCACAAAAAACAACAAACAAACAAACAAAAAAAAACACTTACCACGTTCATTTCCGCTAATGAGCTTGTCAGCAGAATGCTTCAGAATTGGCGAAATTTCTTCGCCACCAAATTTCAAAAATGGGGAAACTTTTCCATTCTTGAATGGCCAGGAATTTCCGTTCTTCACGGTTGACAAATTTCCGTTTTTGACAGGCGACGAATTCCCTTTGGTGATTTTGGGCCTCTTTCTCCAGCACTTCACCAAGAACGCTTTCGGCATTTTTGATCGTAATTATCTTTAGAGTACTGAATAGTCGTGTTCAATATAACTGTGCTTCAATCTATTAAACTCAAAGAGCTTCCGAAGTCGATGAGTAGAGGACTGCACAGAAACCGGCTGGACTGACAGCTGTTGCCAGGAACCAAAGTTTATAGTCTGACGTTTTGGAAGCGCGCAGCGGAAGTGCGTGGCTGGAAGCCGCTAGCTAGGTTTACTCCCTTCTTCTCCTCCTATAGCTCACCCTCGGGCGCGTACTACGGCACTTCACTGGCTAACTGTCCCCCGCGCAGGTGCTCGCGTCTCGCCCGAATCTCACATCGGCCCGTCCTCCGTCCGTCCTATCAGGAAACGGTCCCGTTTAAATCTCTCTCGACAATGATTTACGCCTCATGCATATTCATTACCCATGTGTGCATTCGCTCAGACAATGGAGTCAATGACTCGAGTGGAACATTAGACTTACAATCATTTTGCGGCGTAACGCTTGTCCTTCCAATCCCAATAGCCCGGCAAAATCAAGAAAATTATATGGTGTTTGTCAGTGCTATATTATATCTAAGGTACATATATATTTACTGTATTGATAAAATTAAAGTAAAGTTACAAGTACAACGGGATATCCAGGCTTACCCAGATCAAACAAAAAGAAAAACAAAGAGATGTTAATTGTACCTGTACATGTAGTAGGGAATTCCATCCTGCATGAACCAGTTACAAGTTATCCACTTAATGTGATTTATATGTTCTTTGTATACGGTGCTATGCATTGAAATATAATCTAATATAACTCAATTCTAATTATGCTGTTAATGTTAAATAATGGAAACCCAACATATACATAACATGAACCAATTTTATTTATTTATTTTATTTTTTAATTGATTGATGTTTTACGCCTTTCCCTAGAATATTTCACTTATACGACGGCAGCCAGCATTATGGTTGAAGGAAAGCGGGGAGAGTGTGAACCACTTATATACGTTGTCCACTATTTCTGATATATGACATATGTATATATGTTCTTTACACTCGGTGCCGGGCATTCCATTATCCAGTATACTTTAATTTTAGCTATACAGTTTTAAACTGTTAAATTTGGCAGATATACAGGCTGATAATGTATGCGTAAGTCCTGTATACCAGAATTTAAAAGAATAATGAATATTTATGTAGGGCTTAGGCAACCAGTGGTACGGAGTGGTATGTATTGATTACTAAATATTGTGTTGTAAATGGGACGTACAGACCTACATTTATAGACCAAAAATGATCAACATATTGAAATAGCAGTTATCCCTTTAAACACAGAACCGTGTCTTATACTTATAGGTTTGGACAGGAAAAGGGTTCTTTCGTTCACATACACCATCTACGGTCATATGATAGTTTTTGCTGAAGTGATTTCAACCAAGCGTAAGTGACTTCTTTCAGAATATAATAACCTACAGTTATGTGACAGAAATTTTCTTGAACTTTGTGAAGACATAGACTATTTGAGATTATAATTAGCTCCAGTGTTCTTGACTGTACATTACGGCTGTGTTAGGAGGCCACCTATATAGATGACTTCCACTAGCGGCCATCTTGGATCTCTAATTTAATGGTCAAGCGTACGTAGTGAAAGACAATGAAATTCTGTAATAAAAGATCCACGATGGCCGCAGGTTTATGTCACGTGTAGAATTGTAGGTTTATACGAGATGCCCACGTTCACGTCAAATTGGGTGATGCGAAATAAAATAATACAGCACGGAGAGAAAACCAGAGTAGTGATGACGGTGTGATAGGCACACGGCGGTGACATACGGCATATTGTCAACTGACCTCAGTCAGAGTTTTATTCTATATATGCTTAAAAAGCAGCAACGTACCCTGCACCCCATCCCCACCCCCACCCTTCGCCGCCCCCTACAGCACAATGGCTTAAGCAGGATTACGGAATAATTGTAGTGATGTTATAGTTGCATTTTATTACATATCACTTTCGAAATTGAAGTAACTGTTTTGCCTGACGTCTAGTACTATAGAAGAAGGAACGACTTTACTCATCAGGCCACTAACATCGCGACTATCCGTTGCTTGAGTTGCAGTTTGTGAAACACATTTATTTTGATACAAGGTTAAAAATGAAATGGTGATGACCAGCCTGAATGAATATTCATAACAGATTTTCTAAATTGGCTTCTGTGACCACAAGGCCTACAGCTTCTCGTATACCAGATCGAGGTCATTCTGGTTTTCCTATCCGGTCGTACGTGGGAAGGTCTGTCAGCAACCTGTGGATGATCGTAGGTATGGGGTACGATTGCGCTATGCACGATACTATACTCCTGACCGCCGTCGTATAACTGAAATATTCTGGCACAAAACACTAATCAAATAAATAAGTATTTATAAGCTATTCCATCTGCTGAACTAAACAGCGTTGGTATTGGCGCAGCAGATCAATCCCTGACCAATGGGGGTCACAAGTTCGAATCCATTTCTCACTCTTTCAGCGGCGTCTTAAAGTCAAGGGGGTTGTAAGCCTGGCGAAGTGCGACGGTATACCGATGGGCACTTTGGAGTTTACCCACATGTGGAATAAATTGATGAATGAATGATTGGATGAATCAACCAATCAATCAATATAAGCTATTTGTTAATCACAAGAGGACACACGTTCGTCCAGGATGCACCTGAAATCTAAATAATGCAATAATTATAGGCAGCATTCTGCATAGTAACAAATGAAACTTTGTCTCCTACCTAATTATTTATGTTACTTTAGTTAACCTATATCTACTGTGGAGTACGGCATATGATGAAAGACCGCTTGTGATCTATTATAGTGCCATCGCTGGATAAGTTTTTGTTCTTATTTCATAAATTCTGACATTTTGAATTTCTCACTGCGTGAACTGGTTAAATATTTATTTATTTATTTCTTTGATTGGTGTTTCACGCCATACTCAAGAATATTTCACTTATACGACGGCGGCCAGCATTATGGTGAAAGAAAACCGGGCAGAGTCCGGGGGAAACTAATGACCATCCACAGGTTGCTGACTGATCTTCCAACTTACGGCCGGAGAGGACTGGCTAAATATGAGATCGTATTAATCTAATTATGTTACATATCTATGTACTTTAAATTATAAGGCAGACTTTAATAATACGTAGAAATTCACTTACATATATGCCCTTCCTTTTTGGAATTATTATTCCAAATTATTATTTATTTATTTGATTGGGATTTACACCGTGTTCATGAAAATTTCACCAATACGAGGGCGGAGAGCATTATTGTGTTAGGTAACCCACGACCATACGCAGATTGCTGGAAGACCATCCGACGTACGGTTGGAGAGTGAGGGAGTGAGTGTTTGGGGTTTAACCATAAACTTAAGAATTTTTTCAGTCATATGGCGACGACTACTTTATCTAGTGATGCTTCACTGAGACGACTTATCGAAGGCAAGCAAGCCGACACATCAGATCCATTATACTGATACGAGTTAACCAGTCATTGCACTATCCCCTTGACGCTGAACTTCCTCTTTTTAAGGTCTCAGACGTGACCAGATCCAGGATTGACCCAGGATCTACCGCCCCGATGAGAACGCTCTTCCAGCTGAGCCAGTTCGGTCGGAGAGGAAGCTACCATGCACAAAGCCTACGTATACTACCAGACCATTTGGTATGACCTATATACAGCATTGGTTTCGGGCTGTGACTCGATAAAGCCAGTACAGCAGCAGGGCTTCACAACACGAGGTGACCTTCTGGATTGCTTTCGAGGGTCCCGTCCCAAGGGAGGCCATGAAACCCGGCCTGGAAAAATCCCAATATTTATAAATTCTAGGAAAGTGATTAGTGGCTCTGGGATCAGTGATTTCTTCAATAGATTTTGATTTCCAGCTTCTAATTCGTGGAAATCAACTTACTGTAATAGAATAGGAATCGAATTACGGGGTGGGGGCCGCAGCGTCCCGAGAGCACGCGAAGCGCTCGTTTGTTGGAATTACCACGAAAGGTGCGCGGAACAGCATTCTACAATGTCGTCACAATACCTACGAGGTAGATATCTCACGAAGCAGGCGCAACTACGGTGGTCCGTCATTACCATATCTACATTCCAACTATACCGGGCAATTTTCGAGTGTATTATTCGTCGAAACAAACACTGGTATACAAATCTCAGTCATAATGGAGGCTTTATGTCAGCAATGGGCAAAAGGTTCAACACAAACCATCTACAAATCTAGGAAAGCACCAAGCTGGTATGTCCACACCAAATTAGGCCTACATTTCGACTATATGAGGCGATTTCAAGTCTATTAATCGTCGAAACAAACATTGGTATACAAATCTCAGTCATAATGGAGGCTTTAGGTCAGCAATGGGCAAAAGGTTCAACACAAACTGTCTACAAAACTAGGAAAGCACTAAGCTGGTACGTCAACACCAAATTAGGCCTACATTTCGACTATATGAGGCGATTTCAAGTCTATTAATCGTCGAAACAAACATTGGTATACAAATCTCAGTCATAATGGAGGCTTTAGGTCAGCAATGGGCAAAAGGTTCAACACAAACCATCTACAAAACTAGGAAAGCACTAAGCTGGTACGTCCACACCAAATTAGGCCTACATTTCGACTATATGAGGCGATTTCAAGTCTATTAATCGTCGAAACAAACATTGGTATACAAATCGTCTCGATCGCAATGGAGGTTTGGATCACCAATGGCCAAGATCAATTTTCAAAACACAAGCCACTCAAACAACTAGGAAAGTACATAGCAGACGTCACTGATAAGACCAGCCTGCACCATATCTACATTCCGACCATATGGGACGATTTTCACCGACATTCGTATCCCAATCACCTGATCCATAATGGAGATTTTGGATCAGTAGTCGCCAAGACCAATTTCAAAAACATTAACGTTCAACACAAACCACCAGAAGAACTAAGAAAGTATACATAAAGCAAGAAGTCAAGACAGATTCGTGTGAAGAGAAACAGTAAACATTTTCAATGATGCCCGAAAAAAGAATGTTCAATAATGCATTAGGTCAAAGATAGGTATATATTTATTTATTTATTTCATTGGTGTTTTACGCCGTACCCAAGAATATTTCACTTATACGATGGCGGCCTACATGTATGTATAGCCACTGCCGTAGAAAATTCGATTGCGTGTATACTGGTGTCTGGAGGCTGAGATGGACGTTCAATCTGTCACAACGAGCTCATGTTGTTTAGTTTAACAATTACCGTTATTCTGGCTTCCTGACTGTTTACTTTGTCAGAAAATGAAATACGTATTGTATTAATTATCTTCCTTTAAAATAAAGCAAGTTTATCATACATGTAAATATTCACCTGTGTATTATTGTTTGTTTGTTTGTTTTCTGACCATCCTACATATGCTCGGGTTTAACCGATAATCAAATAAAAAACATATTTATTGATTTGATGGTGTTTTACGCCCTACTCAAGAATACTTCACCTAATAGACGGGGTCAGCATTATGGCGGGAGGACACCGATCAGAGCCCAGGGAAACCCACGACCATCTGCAGATTGTTGCTAGATCTTCCCACACACGACTGGAGAGGAATCCAACGTGAGCTGGACTTGAACTCACAGCGACCGCATTGATGAGAGACTCAAAACCGGTATTAAACTTGTCCCTAACAACCTTCCATATTGACTAAAAAGCAAGAATTTCCCAAAGCAACGTAATTTGTAGGTCATGAATATTTGTTAGTATTTTACATTACAAAGGCCAAGTCACAATGTTCCTTGCCAAAGGAAGTCAAGTAATTAAAGCCGAGAAAAAAATCTGATATATTCACCATTATATATGTTACATACCTTAGCAGGGTGTGGAATTGATTTTTTTTTAAGGTAAATAATGCTTTAACGCTTATGCGTGGTGTGGGCCTACATGCAAGGCAAAGGGAGAATATAGCCTCAAATCACGTATATATTGTTTTCTACTCGACATCGCGAGATTTTTCAGCTGGCTAAAATTACAGCCTTAAATATTTATGGCTGAAACTGATTAGCGATTGGGACATCTGCCGGAAGTGACGTGAGCTGCAAGAGGGGACTGATCTTCCGTTTCCATTAACGCAACAGTGCAATGACTGGATAAAAATACTGAGTGGATTCATCATTCCATGCATGTTGTTTTGAGGAGGAAAAAATAAATACAAACGGTTTTAATGTCACACTGATTTATTCCTATCTTTGTGGTCTTATGAACCGAATATATCGTAAAGCTGTGTTATAAAATTTATTCTTGATTCGGTAGGATCAAAGTTATGTTATACAATCACGTAGTATGTAACAATCTTCATGAAATTATGTATGTTGGCATGAAGAAATCGGTTGATTGCTTATTAGCCGGCATTAAAAAATCGCTCTCAGTATCACTTAAGTGTTATCGAGATGTGCTCCCCTGTTTCAGAACGATTTCTTGCTAGCCTGTTTATGCCGCCATTCGTGCTGTTCTGTTTTAGAGCAGATTTTCCACATGGATGCTGTATCAGCTTGGATGGGTGGCTGAATAGAAGGATGGATGGGTGGGTGGATTTATGGATGGAAGGATGGATGGGTGGATGGAGGGAGAGATGGATGGATGGTTGGATGGAGGCATGGATGAATGCTAGGATGGATGGATGGATAGAAGGATGGATGGGCGGGTGGATGGAGGCATGGATGGATGGGCGGGTGGATGGAGGCATGGATGGATGGATGGGTGGATGGAAGGATGGATGGGTGGATGGAGGGATGGATGGGGTGGATGGATGGGTGGCTGAATGGAGGGAGGGATGGATGGGTGGATGGAGGGATGGATGGATGGGTGGATGGAGGTTACATGGATGGATAGAAGGTTACCTGGATTGAAAGACGGGTGAACAGGTGCATGGTGAATGGATGGATAGATTGATGAATGGGTGAATCGGAGCGATAGACCAAGGCGTTAGCCTTTAATTGTGTATATGCAAACAGGGCCCCAGCGCACGCGCGGATTTCTGCCATCCTACCAATCAGGATTAACACCAGAGCAATATTGGCTGCATACCCCGTATAAATTCGTCACCTCTTGTCTTTTATATCTACATTTGAAGATATTCAACGGGCGCGCGACGCTAAATATCAACGCCAGCGAGGACAATGGCTTTTGGTTTAGCGCCATATGAATATCCAGAATATGAATTCATGCAAAATCTTCATGAAAATCATCAATGTCCTAACCGATTACCATCGGTCAGTTAATGACGGTATCAATTTCCCTAAGGCGACATGAAGAGACGTTATCAATATCAAGTATGATCTTTATACTGATGATTAGCCCTGTGCGCATGCCGAAGACACAAACTATAATGAGGAGGTGGGAAGGAAGAGGGTAGAAGGCCAGGGGAACATGTCCGTGTGTACATGGAAGGCGGAATGGGGTGGGCGTGCTAAATTATGAGCGATCACAAGACCTTATTAAATTTAATGTTAATGAGAAATGTTTAAATTGTCCGTTTTATTCTTCCTTACGGGAAATTGGCCGCCCTGCAAATCACGAGGGGCTACTAAAGTGCTTCCCTATGAAGCCCTCAAGAGGCCGTACGGAGAATACGAAAACTGTGCATGCATGCGCGGTCGCATAGATATACATGTGCGGCGCCATGCAGTTAGACATGTTGATGCCATCTGTTGAGTTGCATCGTTCTCCTGTTTTACCGACGGTGATGTGGCCAACCTTGCACTTTTCACAGATACCTTGCTTGAAGGACAATGTCAATGAATCCATATTTTGAAATTCATTGCCAACGACCTCGCATACATTGTTCGGTTTACATGTAAAGACAACTTACCCATTCGAGACCCTTAGTTAGAAGTTACCAGTTCTAACTTCAAACTACAATTAGTTCACTTATTCTAACTTGAAGTTACAAGTTACAAGTTGAACTTATAACTTCTAATTAAAGGGTCTTTATTAAGGTTTCATATACGTGTATGATCAGTACATTAAAGATTGTCAGTCAAGATTTCTCGCTTTTTTTTACTATGATGCTGCAACGGAATGAATTTGTGTGTCCTTAACTAGAACACTATATGCGTACAAGACTATATATGATTTTAAACGAACTTTGCAATTCTCATCAATGGTAGTTTCATCTCCCTTTCAAAATTAATCGTTGTGTATTGCTGCGTTTTGGGTAGCGACAAGCAACTCTTTAAGCCGATTTATCCGTCTCTCAGTCCTTCGGCGGAATTTTCAACATCGTATTCCTTCAGCATGGGCCATTCACCTAAGGGTAAGAATATAGGGTTTCTTTGAGGGATGTCGGAGTAAATGTGAATTTGCGATGGTCTTTGCCTGCTCTATCAAAGTATGTGTCTGTATGACCACCGTGACGATATGGTATGTATAATGTTTAAAACTGCACACTTTGTGGAGCAAAAGAGACCAAGGCGGCCAATGTATAGGGGTACGTTTTATGACCCTTATATAATAAAGGTACATGATACATACAATTAATTCTACCAAAATATACAACGTGCAGAGACAAATGGGGAAATATTGCACAATACAAAGATAACGTTAACATTACGAATTCTAGATCACAATTTTTAAAGGGATCATGTAGTCGAAAGAAACAAAATAAAAAAAAAAAAACAAAAATCGTGCGCTGAAACAGCTATTGTCAGGGAAATTCTCCAGGGGAATACTGATTCCGAGCTGAGAATGAAACGGCAGAAACTGACTTATATAGCATGCATAAATATGCAACAATGAATTTGTAAATCGCTATTAATCCGCCGGGAATTGGCCGTTTGTTGCTGTTTCTTTCACTAGCCGTGAATGAATAATTGAATTACTTCAATGAGTTGTCTTTGTTTAATAATTCTCCCTCATTTTCCGAGTAAATCAAATATGATGAAAGCACGGCGTTCCGTCATCCGGGTCTCTCGGGACCTCATGGCAGTGATTAGTAATCCCGCAGTCAGCAAAGCATGCTGGGTAGTGGCATCAGTCTTGCTGGCTATCGTCTGCAGTAGTTCGATGAGAGCTCCGAATCCTGTACCGAGGAAAGAACCGCGAAAATTTTTGTCTGACGAGATAATGGAAGGTCCCCATGAGAAGAGAGGGGTCAAAATTTAGAACAATGCTCTGGATCAAGTTGTCATAACAAGCAATTATTTCACGCGTGAGCTCATAACCTGAGTCGCCGGTCTCCCCCGTTTGGGAAATCATGGTGGTCGAGTCAGTGCGGCGCTCAGCGACTTGATTCTCTTAATTGGGTTTACAGGCGTTGTTTGAATCCATAATCGAGTCGTAATCGGTCAGATATCCAACGAGACGAATCTTTCATGGAATCTTTAGGAATCGGTTTTCGGCCCTGATTGAATAATAGTCTCTGAGACGGGAAACCCTACCCCTGTGCTATGCCTCCCGGCCGGCGGGAAGAGGCCACGGGTCGGCAATGAAAACTTAGGGATGGTACATCCTGACGCCTCGTCCGCTATAACTCTGACCACAGCCGCACGCGAGCTTCGGGAGTTTGATAGAGAGAGTTTGTAAATGACGACGAAGAAATCAGCTGCAAGTACGGACGGAGTCCGACCTCTTGCCACACTCTAAGCAGAATACGTTGATTAATATCTATAGATTACCTGCTTTCCATACACCCCGTGCGTGCCGTGTTTGGTGATGAATTACCTCCCGTGACGATGGAATTTGTATATGATTGTTAATAATGATAAATCACCGTACACTTCTTCTTATTAAAAGTAAATTAGGTCTGTAGTAAAAATTTACACTCGAAAAATTAATCTGTTCAGCAACCTGCGGATGGTCGTGGGTTTCTCCCGGGGCTCTGCCCGGTTTCCTCATACCATAATGCTGGCCACCGTCGTATAAGTGAAATATTCTTGAGTACGGCGTAAAATACCAGTCAGACAAACAGATAATTAAAGATTCTATTAGACTAACAGGGTATGAGACAGTATTATGTTATAATACCAGAATACTTTCTAGAATCACCCAGACAACAAACAGACTTTCTGTTAAAATTAACATATTAATTTTTTTTTGAGTGTATGACTTGCATTGATTAGCCTATACAGTTTTATTACGAGTGCACATTTATAGCCAAGCACCAGCTCCAAATTGTATTTATATTTATATCTATATTCAAGATCCATTATATACTTTTTACATGCTTGTCACTTGTTTATTTCGACAATGAAGACGTTTTCACTTATATACGATGTTTGGCTCTGGATGAATGAATTAATGTTAGCAAAAGATGCCTTACAGTTTTGGCAAGTCACATGATACAGTAGTAGGAGTGTTTTTACCTTTAGCGACAAAAGAGTTCGAACTCCAAACTCCCTTGGTATAGGTGTTGAACAGTTGGTAAGTTACAGAAAGAGCAAATGATTTAACTGCACAAGTAAAAACAAAAGACATTGGCTTAAACAGGTATACCGTTCTCAATACACCACGCAGAGGTGACAAGGCCCATGCCTTCATACCTTTAGCGTTGACTTCATTGACTTCGTTGACTTTAGCGTTTAGCGTTGACTGAACCCTTCGAGTTCAGTTGAAATACATGTACAGCACCTCTACCTTTAAACCAATGACGTGCAATAGAACAGAGGATCTGTAATCAATCAGATTGTCCGTCTTAAGTGTAAACCGCAGGGCTGAATTTACATGGTCGTACAGCATGGATTTCAATAAAGCAACATCATGTAACATGACGGCATCTCGCCCGAGCCCCGAGGCACGAGGAGACGCAGCAAATCGTGCGCGAATGGTGGCCATCCCCGTGCCGTGTGTCTCGACCCGTCCTCGCGAGCAGCTTCCATATCTAACCGAGATTTCATTCGATGACCTACAGTTATGATAACTTGTAAATTTGTAATTTGGTGGAACTACATGTACTTGCATTGTTCAATTCAATCAACCGTCCTACTGCAGCGAATGAATAAAATGGTATATGCCATTCTGTACTTCAGCAAAGTGAAAATGAACCGTTGAGACGATGAAGATATGGAATGCATACGATGTTGGAAATGACTCATTTCATATATAACGCCCCATGCAACTGGCCGATTTAATCAGACGTGATTTTCAATAACCAATGAGGCCGTGTGTTTCAACTGGTTGGGCTGCGGCATTGCATTAGGTGGTTTGTCAGGTATATACCTGGCTACAGGCGGTGGTTTCGTTCGGCCTCATGCTTCTCTTTACAAGAATTACGCCTGAGTTATTATTTTGTAAATATTCTTTGCTTTTTGGAACGTTGTTTTGAAAAGTTTATTCGATTATTCATTCGGGACGTCCACTGATTTGGTTGACGGCTTTTATATGAATGTTGCGACGCCTGGATTCAGACAGGTTTCATCTGTGAACCTATTATAAAAACACAATGACCCAGGAGTCTCCCACCATTGCGGTCACTGTGAGTTTAAGTCCAGCTCATGCTGGCTTCATCTCCTACGTGGGAAGTCTTGCATTAGCCTGCAGATAGTCGAGGGTTTCCCCCCAAGTTCTGCTTGGTTTCCACCCACCATAATGTTGGCCGCCGGCGTATAGGTGAAATCTTCTTGAGTACGGTGTAAACACGAATGAAATAAATAGATAAATATTATAAAACGTGACCGAAACACCAATAGAATTTACCTATTTATTTCATTGGTGTTTTTTATTTCACTTATACGAAGGCGGCCAGTATTATGGTGGGAGGAAACCGGGCAGAGCCTGAGGGAACACACGAAAATCCGCAGGTTGCTGAGAGGCCTTCCATCGTACAGTCGGATTTGAACTCTCAGCGACCGTATTGGTGAGACTCCTGGGTCATTACGCTGCGCTTGCGCGCTAAACCAACTGAGCCACGGCTGTGACAGTTGTGATTATGGATTGTCGATGTCAACCAGAGAACAAGCTTTTCAAATGAAAGGGCAGATAACCCATGTGTCTTTCAACACAGCATCGTTGGTCAAGAACTTTAGATTCCAGTCATGTGTAGCAGTATAACACTGTAAATTCGCGACAGTCCGACAGCATGTATGCCCTGAGAATACGTTGTAGAACATAATGGACTATCGACGTGGAATACTATTTTAATTTCATAATCATATAATCTCCCCTCAACGAACACTGGGGGCCTCCCTGGCTAAGCTGGCTCAGCTGGTTAGCGCGCTAGTGCAGCGTAATGACCCAGGAGTCTCTCACCAATGCGATCGCTGTGAGTTCAAGTCCAGCTCATGCTGACTTCCTCTTCAGCCGTACGTGGGAAGGTCTGTCACTAACCCGCGGATGGTCGTGGGTTTCCCCCGGGCTGTGCCCGGTTTCCACCCACCAAAATGCTGGCCGCCGTCGTATAAGTGAAATATTCTTGAGTACGGCGTAAAACACCAATCAAATAAATAAATAAATCAACGAACACTGAAGCCGGGGCACTACATCCAACGTCTTACATTACATTGATATGTTATAATTCGTAGATGTAAACACTCCACTGCTTAGCAAAGTATAAGGTCTATACGAAATGGGAACTCAAATTCGACAACCTCACAACTAACCGCTAGTAAAATATGAAACATTCCTAAATCCCAACCGAAAAGCTTTTCAATAGTTTAGTGCACGATAAGTCTTGGAACGGGAGATCACAGGCTATACAATATTGTCGGGAGACTTGCGATGAAGCCCGTTGGGTCATACCACATACACGCAGGAAACCCGACAAAGCCGGGTGTGTGGACCATCAGAAATATATGAACTGGGAAGAGAACTTCAATAAGTATCTTGTTTGATGCGTCGACAGAAAAGTTAATCCTATTTGCATTTTTAAAAATTTAACTAAATGAGAAATTTTAGAAACCGTAACTTTATAAAATAGTGGTTTGGAAATGTCAATAATTATTATCTCCTTTAATATTCTCATAGGGGCCTCCGTGGCTCAGTCGGTTAGCGCGCTAGCGCAGCGTAATGACCCAGGAGCCTCTCACCAATGCAGTCGCTGTGAGTTCAAGTCCAGCTCATGCTGGCTTCCTCTCCGGCCGTAAAGGGGAAGGTCTTCCAACAACCTGCGGATGGTCGTGGGTTTCCCCCAGGCTGTTCCCGGTTTCCACCCACCATAATGCTGGCCGCCGTCGTATAAGTGAAATATTCTTGAGTACGGCGTAAAACACCAATCAAATAAATAAATAATATTGTCATTATCGACTGCCCCCCTGACTCGAGACCAGCGCTTTTGACGACTGACTCAGCGAGTGTCTCCCGATTTATAGCCTATAGGTAATTTAGTCAGGAATTGTTTGTAGCATGCTACTACATAGACAAAATCATGACATGCCCAGAGGAAAACGGATATCTCATGATACCAAGAGGTTTGCTGCATGTTAAAATGTTTTCACATTTTTTTTTATTCTCGCTACTTGCTTTGTGACGTATAGGGTGTATCTGAAAATGTAACGTCAACAACGATTCTTCATTCATACGCTCTACTGCGCATGCTACTGTATATCCTATAGCAACGTTAGTTCTGTTTTGCTTGCAAACATTGGCATTAACTTAAAGACGTTTACGTCAAGACTACGACAGATCTATAAATTTGTAGTTTTAAAAGATAATACATGCTTAACGGTAGTTGGGTCCAGACTGGAGTCACAATATGGTTTGAAATGGGAATGGAAAAAGTAATTCCATGTATATTAATTGCAATGGGGTGGAATACAGGCACTACATGTATATACATGTATCTCCAGGTGATGGAGCGGTGATGTTGGGGGTGGAGGAAGGGGGGTGGGGGATTTCCTTTTAATCTAGCGGTAGAGGTGTGGACTCAAAACCCAGAGATCGCTGTATCTAATCCAAAGCTGGTAAGTCCCGTCATAGAATGTCTTGAACGGGAGCTGGGTAGACAAATGGCCTAGCTAACAACGGGTCATTTTGCCTAAATGAATCGTTGATATAGTCTACCCAAATGTCTTAGTGTTCATACACGTGTATGTGAAGATCTTATCACGCTCGGATAGCCGGGCAAATCTGACTATATAATTACCAATTTTGTTCTAAAAATAAATTGCATATATATTGGCGTTTTGACCTAATGACCTTGAGGTGAAGACGTTTAGTACAATGCCAGGGGCCGATTCCACGAAATCGGCTCTAGAACTAACGTTCTGTGTGTGTATACGCGCCATCACTGTGTCATGACACGAACTTTTTAAATTGTGACGTCAACAATGCTGTGCGGTGGCATACGTCCTACAGCGCATGTCACAAAAGTTCTGTTGCCTAGAGCAAAATTTTTGCTTCAAGTCGACTGCTACAGACACTAAGTCTGTAAAGCGATTAATGTCATATTTTTGAAATTTATTTATTTATTTCATTGGTGTTTTACGCCGTACTCCCAAAATATTTCACTTATACGACTGCGGCCAGCATTATGGTTGAAGGAAAGCGGGGAGGGTGTAAACCACTTATATATGTTGTCTACTCTATCTGATATATGATATATGTATATATGTTTATATGTATATACGATATATGATATATGCATATAACCGGGCAGAGCCCGGGGGAAACACACGACCATCCGCAGGTTGCTGACAAGACCTTCCCACGTACGGCCGGAGAGGAAGCAAGCATGAGCGACTGCATTGGCGAGAGGCTCCTGGGTTATTACGGTGCGCTAGCGCGCTAACCAGCTGAGCCACAGAAGCCCCCTATTTGTGAAATAATTAAGTGTCAAATGGATGCAGTGTTGGGGGAATGGGGGGGTCTATGATGTGTTTTCGTTTGCGAGTGGAAGTATAATACTGTTGTTTAAGGGCAGGTATACGTGACACTCGCGGTTGGGAGAAAGGGGTGGAGCCTGTAGGTATATTAATGTATAGTTTGTAAATCTGTTAGACCAAAGAGACTATGGCGTGGATACCCGGCGATACCCACAAGAAAGTGGTGAAAAAGGAAAAAGCTTCATGTACATTTAAACGTAAACACGACGTAAAAAGGGATAACCTTTTAGTGATAAAGGCTGAAGGATAATTCACAGAACTCTACTCAGAAAATGTGGTACAAGATGAGAACTTTGTCAGCGTAGGAAATTGATCAGGATTGTTACTGAGTTGTAGAGCATGGCTCAAAGGGAGATAACTTAGCGGTCAGGAAAACGACACAGACCCCACTTCCGTTTTTCGGTAGGACGATTGTCGTTCTGTGTATTTTAGGGTATAAAGTCTTTTTTTTGCTGAGGCCAAATAGTGATCGAAAAATTAAGCACGATATTGCAGAATCATGTTTTAAAACAAACCAATATAATGTTGTATGTACCTGGTACTGGAAATTGTACTTTTATGAGTGTGTCATGTTATATTCAGATACAAAGACTGAGATGGAAGAAAATAAGGTGAGGTTTACGAGATACTGGTTGGTGGCCCCAGGCTTAAGTGCCTAGATGGCCAGGGCTTTGGTCTGGGCTGGGCCCTGAGGGATCGGGTCTACCACCCTAAAGGTGTGCTGCCTAAATCCGTATTTACCCCAAGCCATCCAATGGGAATAAAATCTCCGGTATGTCACACCTATAATTAGTGTAAATAATTTGTCAGTAAATCATTAACCTGTAGTTTATTGAACAGGTAAAATCCGTCTTCTTATATTACATTATAAAAGTATATAGCATCTCTACATTCATTTGTATCTATGTAAATGTGCCAGGGAAGAAGAAATGTTTGTAAAATGTGGTTAAGACCAACTTTGCCTTAATTAAAAATAAAACTTCTCTCATTCAATCACGCTGGACAGCCCTATATCGTTTTATGTCTATGTGTTTATTTCTCTGCAGCTCTTCCACAAGGAACTCTTTCTCTCTCTCCGCCAGGTGGGAGAGGGGACAGACAGCAAATATGGTGAGTAAACAATTTAGGTTAGTAAGAAAAAAGGTCAAGACATCATTAACATTACTGATTAGAATATCAGGTTAATAAAAACATTGTAGGCAGCATTTCATATTTACACATGCCCTTAGCAGGCCTAATTCACGCTAGGATTATCAAGGTTTTGTATTTTCACTATGTATTGTAAGGTTTCAGATATAAACACAAACATAATATACATGCATTCTAATGTCATCAAAAACCATTGGGTTTTTGTTCGTGGAAATCTTCACAAAAAATATATCAAATTCTCCGTCACCTACATAAACCTGTGTTGTCTTAAATATGTGGTGTAATTGTCTTTTTCCTACCAGGTAAAATTCACACCTGTGCCTTTGTGGCCTGATGATGGGCATCAGCATCGCCTCAAGGTACATCCTTCATCAACTCTTGTGGTAAACTGAAGAGGTATACTTCATGTGTGTATAAACATACATCGGTGCATGTGCGCTCAATAAAAACCAAATCAACATCATCTTTACGTAATAAAATGGTAATTAAAACCGCGAATTTCAAATCTGGTTTTTATACCATGTTATTTTTTTTACAGCAGCACAGACTGAAGAATTCTTCAAATCTCGCTTCCAAGACCCAAAATAATGTCTACATTTCGCTTTTTTCTTTTTTGTTAACGCATCTTCTTGATAGCATATTGAAAAGAATAAAATTTCTTCAATAAAGGTTGTTGTTTCAGTAAAGTATACTTTGTCTGAAAATGTCTGTGTGTCATTTCACAGGGCTTCCCACTGCTAGGCCACTCGCCAGACATGCCAGGGGTTTCGGGCTGCCATTGGACCACCTTGACAGGGTGGATAGACCGGTAAGTGGTAAAATGGCTGTTCATCAAGGATTTGGAAGGGTCGCCTGTGTTTGCTTACTCTTGAGAAGCGTAGGCCTATTTTAGGCATGTACTTTGAATGAATATACTTCCTTCGTAAGACGGAAGTGATCAGTTTTTGTAAAGATGTAGTCGGTTTCAGATTAAAATAATCTAATCGGACAAATAATTTACAGTGATTCGTTTTAATGACTCGTTTATTAGTTACCTGTTAAAGTTAGCGCCAAGCCCGACATCACCGGCTGGCGGACACCACAGTTATCTCCCCTTCCCGACAGCGTCCTCAGCGGCGGGTCCAGCTTAACAAGGGGAGGTGAGCATTACTCTGTATTCATCATGTAGATGATATGCGCGGTAGAATTAAACAGACCCTAATGACAAGTCAAGGTCATGTCAAGGACTTTCCAGTATTATTTATTCTGAACTATATGTCTGAATGTGTAAAGAAAAGATTTAAGAGTCGAAAAGTATATGAAAGAAACAAATTTGTTTAACGAAAATAGTTGCATCTTTTAGTTCACCTGTTTGAAGTGATCGTGTCAACAAATCCGGTTTTAAACAATGTGGGAATTCTCCTCACATTGTCTGACAATCTTGATTTCAGCTGACTGTGTCGAAATTTTGTTCAGCAAGATATTTGAGAAAGCGCTGAGTATTCCTGTTCCGAAGCCTTTGGAGGCATGTGGGGCCCGAGCGGACATGGCCACTAAGGTGAGATGCCTTATATGGCATGATGTAGATAACGCTGGTCTGTAGTGGGATGTGGGTGGGGGCTGATGAAGAAAATTCTAGACCAAATAAATTCCCGTTAGTCAGTTACGTTTTATCCTATCGTAATCGGGAATTTGAAACCATTTTATCAGTAGTGAGGTGATGACTGGAATTACGGTATGACAAGTTCGTCACCTGCTATAAAACAGTCTCCCCTGGGGCTTTCTCCAGCGTCTCCTACATTACCTGAAAGAATGGCATTTAATATACGCATGCCATTATTTCAAGGTAAAAGGAGACTAGTATCTCACATTATTATTTTGAATGATTTGATTGGTGTTTTACGCCGTACTCGAGTATATTTCACTCATACAACGGCGACCAGCATTATGGCGGGAGAAACCCACGACCATCCGCAGGTTGTTGACAGACCTTCCCACGTACGGCCTTTCACACTATTAACCTAATAATCAACAATAATTGCCTCTTTTACTTTCTTTCGCTAACTGAAATTCAGGCATATTCAGATGTGAATTGGTATATATAAGTTTAAGAAGAGAGCAGCACTAAACACCCAACATGGCCTGCTCAGAGTTTTTTGTGGTCCTGAATGACACACTTTCTTGACCAAAGCATTGCTTGCCAATTTCAGACGGAAGAGACAGATTTACCACCGCCCGTGTCTGTTGACGACGAGGCAAAAATGTTAGGTAAATGTATGAGTCTATATATTAAAAAAATATGCCGGGAATGTCGAAGTGGACATGTCTATATGACAGTCTGTGACTTTCATATCGATCTCGTCCATATAAACGTCACTTGAGTAGGATTTATTTATTTGATTGGTGTTTTACGTCGTATACTCAAGAATATTTTCCTTAGACGACACTGGCCAGCATTATTTGGCGGGAAACCGGGCAGAGACCCGGGGAAAACTACGACCATCCGCTGGTTGCTGGAAGACCATCCCGCGTACGGCCGGAGAGGGAGCCAGCGTGAGCTGGACTTGAACTCACAACGACATTTTCTCCCATGTTTTCTAGATTTACATAACACTAGTTATTATTTACACCTAATGGAATGTCAAGAACTTGTTAAAAATCCCATATATTTTGTTTTTGAAAAACGAAACTGAAAGTTAATTAGCGAACATTTTGTCTGATATTTTTTAAATGTACATTAACCTAGATTTTATTCATACCCAGTGAAATGTCATGAACTTGGTACAAATGGTACAAATCTCCTCACCAGTTGTTCATATATAGAATATAAATGTGTGGCTTATCTGGGTGATATATATCATAGGAGATTTTTAAAATCTGAGGGTCTGTTATCAGTTCCACCCCATACACTCAAAAAATTAATTTAAATAGAAAGTTAATTTGAACAGAATGTCTGTTTTGTGAGTGATGCTAGAATGGATTCTGTTATTATAACAATATTCTCTCACATCAAATTCGCACCCTCCCCCCCCACCCCTATATACCCAGCTGCTGTGTATACAGCTTCAAAGTTTTTTTTATATACCCAGCGACTGGAATTTTTTGCTTATATACATATACCTGTGCCCAGCTGCTGTGAAAATTGTTTGCATATATCCAGTGGCTGTGGTTATAGATTCAAAAATATTTTTATATATCCAGCGCCTGTGGCTGGGGATATCGTGAAGTTTAAACTTACATACGCAAAGACACGTAGTAGGCCGTAGTATAGGGGTTAGAGAAGCTTGTCTTTCAGCTGCTACGACACAGGGTGCAGGTTCAAACCCAGGCTAGGAATAGGAACTTGCATATTCTCCTGCAGGTGTGACCATTTAAGTTATCTTAAATTTGTTGTGCATATCTGTACGTCACATATAGGAAAGTTCAAACCTATTAGTATCACCAGCCATGCCCATTTTAAGACCACTGTGAGAGGACATTAATGGACTTAATTACAAAACACAGTTCGAGATTAATAAAACACAAAAAATTAACCTAACGTCACTCAAGCCACTTTCGTCCAATGCGCAGATAATTTCCCATGCTGTCTGAATTGTAATTGCAATGAAATATGTATCAGTTAAGTCTTGAGTCTCGTTCACAAAATGATGACATCAGTACACACAGCATTATAGATCTTTGACGCCAAGCAGCATTTGCTTTTCCTGACCTCTGTTGTAGTGATAAGATGTGAAGGTAAATGTTAACATTATAATGTTCATCTGCTTTAACGTAAACTATCTAAACAATAAAAAATAATAAAACAAAAGACAACGATGAAAAAGTTACACGGAGTCAATTTTTTAACCCTCTCATGCTGTATCTCGTATTTTATTATTTTCTAGGCTGAACTGTAAATAACCTTTTTCGCACCACTCTTTACATTAAGTGTGAAAGGACGACCAGGGGCTAAACGTCTGGCTAAACATCAATTTTCGCGCCATAATAAATTTAACAGTTCAAGAGTTCGAATTTTTGTGGCAATTTTTTTTTCTTTGGAAACATATTTACCATAAGTTATGGCAGATAATATTTGGCTACTATAGCGACATCATATGTGAATCTTGGACCAGAGCACATGTGGTCCGCTAGTTATCATTAACATGGACATCTTATGCGTTGAGAAAGTATAAAGCTGAAAATTACCTTTGTAATAATTTACTTAACTGATTGGTGCATAACTGCGTGCTTAAGAATTTTTCAGAAAGTTACATTTGTAGTGCAGTGATTTTCATAACTCTACAGTGTCTAATGCCAAAAAAGAATATTTCATTGTGAATGGAGCCGGCTACAATTTTTCGGCTTTATGGCCTATACATCGTTTTAGTGCATTTTAGGAGCTTTATAAGCCGTATGCTTAACATATAACAGGAAAAGACGAGCAAAACAGAACTGAAAAAAGAAGTAATCTTACGAGTGTGTCAGCAGCTGTCACTCACAGCTGTAGTCAGTTTCGCTAGTCGAGGTCCACATTTTCTTGCACTGGGGCCGATTCCTCCGCCTTACCATACCGGGTCCTTTGCCCATTGACTGCTTAAGCGTTGACGTGAATTAACCTGGAACTGATCGTTACATCCACAACGGCTGGGTAAATAGCCCCTCCGACAAAAACAATACCACAGATTACGCAATGTGACCTGGTTTACGCTTGGGAATCCAGCCCTAGAGATTTATATTCTGAAACTATCTAATTATACCTCCACAGTTTAACAAAGAAGTTATCTACCAAGTAGAAAATGAAATAGATACCGCCACAAAAAGAATTAATATCAAAGAATAAGCTCACAGTTTCTTCTGCCTACATTTATAATTGCAACTGTTTGCACAGACAGTTTTAATGATGCTATCCGCATAGCTTCCTTGATCTGGGATTTGTTTTCATTCTTCCCAACTCAACTTTCAGAAATACAAAAAAAAAATTTTTCCTATTATCATGCAGTCATTTTGACTTCATATCACCTAGTTATTTTTCAATAATAGAGTCCACAAATGTACCTGGTTCATCGACAGAAAGCCAAACTTCGCTATAACTGCCACTTTCGATTCAAGTCGGCTGCACTCGGCATCGTCCGGAAAAGGATAGACTAGAGTTCGGCAGCGTCGGTTACATTTGTGTTAACTGCAACCTTATGTTATTTAGGGTCTTACAACAGCCTGCGGATGGTCGTGGGTTTTCGCCGGGCTCTGCCCGGTTTCCTCGCACCAAAATGCTGGATGCCGTCGTATAAGTGAAATATTCTTGAGTTCAGCGTAAAACACCAATCAAATAAATAAACAAATAAATGTTCTTTAGTATTGCCACATAATAACGAGGTGACATAAATTCAGCATCACAGAAAATGTTCATCGCGCACAGCTTTTGACACCTGAGGACAGCGCAGGTGACATGATTGAGTTCCAGTTTAGTGAATGTTACGATTCATGCTAATGTGGAAACTGAGCTGAAAACAGGGCCAAACGATCTCGGAGTTTACGAGCTAATGACAACAAGCCTTACAGAACTTTATCCAAGATTATTAGAACATTATTAGAACAAAGCTAACGTGCCCCCTGCATGAAGCAATCGATCGCCATATACACTAACATCGTTCAGGCAACATTGCATCTAAGCATTCTGTCACAGGCCCACTCCTGTATAGCCTCTAACCCAGATATGCATATCCCTGTGCCCTGAAGGCGGTGTGACCAAAGGTTCACAAATTTTTAACTTGTTTGGTATTAGTCGTTTCCACGACTGACTACGATGTAGCGTTAAGGGAGTAGAATGTGGTCTCTACCCGGGCACAGACGCCTGCCCTTGTTATGTGACGTCTTCCCTATATAGTAGCAGTGCTGTGGTAACATGATATATGTTACAATAAATGTATGACTTCTTGGACTTTAACGTCGTACTTTTTTAACGATTTTTCAGTCATATAACGAGGAGGAGTGATTATGTGTGTGTACAGTTGTACATATAATGTGTCTTTTCCTGGCAGGACGAGTCCATGCCGGCAAAGCAATGCCGCCCCTGAAGTATCATGCCCAGGACACCAGACTTGATACCCCAGCCAGTCATATCATACCGACACCGGACCAACAAGTCCCGTTTCCTTGTTCTAACCTCTTAGTGCTGAGCGCCACAGGAGACAGCAACAAGTACCATTTATAAAGTCTTTGGTATGACCCGACCTACGTTTGACCCGGGTCTCCTGACTTCGAGGATGACGCTGTAACATTAGGCCACCGAAGCGGTCCGGTACATGTTACAAGGGCAGACGCGTGTGATCCGGGTTTTAATCATGGTGTGTAGGCAACGTTGCTCTCTTCTGTACTTTTTGTCATACAGTTGTGTTTCAAACACTTTTTCGTTCCACAGCATTTGGTCTATAGGGACTGAAAGGCTGAACAAACAGTACAAGCCGTCATACGTGCTAAAATCACCAACACTCCCCCCACTCCCCATTCTCGAACCCTACACTTTACAGGTGAAAGTGCTATTATGTGGTGCTTTACATGCTATTATGAAAGTGCTTTACAGGTGAAAGTGCTATTATATTCATTGTCTGCCCGGCATCATTGAAAACTGATGACCGCTTCTCTCTTGTGTGTTACCGGCTTTATTTCGTATTTGTAAAATTTCTTACATACCTTTGTCTTTGGGAGTTAATGTTAAACGTTGTTTTGGAAATGGAAATGGAAATGGATTATCGACTTGGAACGCCCTTTACGGACTACGAATGGTATAGGAATGTCGGATTTGACGCTTATATTACATGACTTGTACTTACATTATGTGTACTTGCATTACGTGTACTTATATTACGCTATTACATTACGTGTACTTACATTACGCTCTTATATTACGTGTCACTTCACACTGTAACGGTAATCTCCCTCCCAGCTAAAGATGAGGTGAAATGGCACGAGGCTAAGCCCATTAGCTGCCCCCACGAAAATGCAGCCCAGCTTTAGGCACTTTGTCAACCCCGGAAAAGATGACTGAACCCATTCCACAAACTAACAGTGACACTTATTACAAAATGACCTTTGGTCGAGGGGTTACCACGCAAGCGCGGCGCAATGACCCTGAAAACCCCACCAATCCGGTGGCTATGAGTTTATGCTGGCTTTTTCTTCGGCCAGCAACCTGCGGATGCATGTTCGTGGGTTTCCCCGGGACTCTGTCTGGTTTCCTCCCACCTTAATGCTGGCCGCCGGCGTAAAAGTAAAATATTCTTGAGTACGGCGTAAAACACCAATCAAATCCATCAAAGAAACACAAACTGACTTCTGCTACATGTCAGGTTGCCAAGGTAGTTCGGCAGCGAACACTTGTCAAAAATGGAGTACAGAGCCTTGTGCTTAGGCAACATAGGCTGGGCGGCGTTTTCGATCCCGGAAAGGATGCGGAATGAACGACTAACCGAGAGAGATCCACATGTCACAGGAGATCTGTGTCTGTGACAGAGAGTTCTGGCTACATCGGGTCTCACCCCAAAACCACCATCGGGAAGCCAACACTCAAAACGGCCCCCGATAAAAGACGCAAGGAACGCCCATTATTCCAACGACATCCGCAGCAACAACAGAACTGTAGACGATCAGAGGGAGTTGATACGCGACTGCCAGCTGAAGGAACCACCGAAAGGCGACTCCTGGAGAGCGGTGTCTTCGGACGATATCCAATCCTACAGAGAGTAACTCAGCGGGGATTGTGCAATTACATCCCCAATTCTAAAACGGACACAACCGGAACGAAAATTACAAGCATAACATGGCGATATCCCGATCATAAAAAGTGTCCTGAGATATACATCACACTCACTTGGTGGCTACATTCGCTGACTGGGCTGAGTAAAATTAGGTATCGTGTGTGATACCTCCTTACTCCCATGGAACGCTCGTGGCAGGTCTTCCATCTGAGATAGGGTGGTGCACCCTTTAGCAGGCAGGATGTGAAGCAGGTCCACCATCTGACACTATCCAACAGCAATGAAACCCTCTCGCGGAGCATCAGCAAAGCTGGTAACCTAAAGCTAGACTTCTGGGTGGCGGTGGGTGCCAGCATATACCAATTCCACACAAGTTGCGAAGTGGTGGTAAACCTCAAACCTCGATTAGTGGTTAAAACTCCGCCAGGTACCCTGCGGATTAGAAGGCACCAGGCAACGGGAACAGGCTGTGGGCCAGATGGTAGCCCACTCTACTCTCATCACTTCGCACGAACAGGTGATCAAGTTGCCCCTTAGGGGGTTAGAGCCTTCGCCATTTTCTGAGAAGAAAATACGCCTCTTCCACAAGGTCCTGTACATTAATGATACAACACAAAATAAACTGTATAAATGGTTAAACAAGATGGAGAAACAAAACCAGAGCAGCAACGACAGTTTGATAGTTGGTAAATGATCACACATAACTGGTGAAATCGAAATTCTCAGCTTCAAGGTTTTATTCTAACTGGTTGTGTAAATGCTTATGTAGGATTAGCAACGAATCCATCTCATTTTACAACTATATTCTTACGCTGTACATTTTACACTGACAGTGGTCGAAGTACACCCTAGACCTTACTGACGGGCAGCTCGACGTAACTGGCAGTTCAACTCAACACTGGCTGTCTGCATCCGCTGACTCGGATGAGTGAAATTAGCTACAGCGTATGGTATCTCCTAGATCCACTCGCTTGCGGTTGAACCTCAGTTTGAGCAAGGTTGATGCAACCATTAGCAGCCAGGATATGAAGGAGGTCGAGGGATGCGTACACCATTCGTACACTATCAAGCAGAAAAACAGCCCTCTCAAACCCTCGTGTCAAGGTTTTGGGACATCAGCAAGTTGCTAACGCGAAGTCGCTCGTCTGGGTGGCGGTGTAGAATAGCCTTTAGCATCCACCAATGGCAAGTAAGGCCACACCAGTTCCCAAGTCGCGGCAAACCCGAATCCTCAATTAGTTGGTGAAACTCCGCTCGCTTGGCGGCGTAGACGGGTTCAGACGAAAGATATAGACCCCTAGACGAGATGGTAGCAAAGGAAGGCACCCTGCTCCTCTCTCAACATTTCCAAGGCACAGATCATCGAGTTGCTCTTTTATCTCATTCCTCAGAGGCCTTGTTTCGGACGAAACAGGGCTCACCAGAGAGGGCCATTCTTCCGTGAATGCCAACAAACCGTCGATGACCTAGCAGGATCAACAGGTGAGGCTAAGGCTAAAAAAACTACAACTTTGTACTTGACGATACAGGTATGTGTACTAACACTGATTAAAGGCCAACGACCTCTGGGACCCTTTCTCTATATTCTGGGACGAGATAGGCCTCGTCCATCAGGTTCTTGATATCTATAAAACAAACCGATTATATGTATATAAGTAAGAGAACAGCATCCAGGAAGAGTAATCCCAGAGCAGTGGCCTAAAAGTGATAGTTGGGAAATGGTTAAAACATAACTGGTGAAATCGAAATCCTCGGCTTACCTCATTTAAGGTTTTGTTGTAACTTGTCATGCAAATGCATATATAGTACCAACTACTCCCTCTCCTATCCAAACCTACATATATGCTTATCCTTTCCACTTAACTCTGTTGTTTGTCAAGGTACATCGGGGGTCTTGCTGACCGTCGACTCCACATCACTGTGAGAGGTGAAACAGGGTCTCCAGATCCAGGCCACCTCGCCCTGCAATCCGCGGCCATGGAACGGTATCGCCCCATGGAAGATTTTGTTCAAATCTCGAACAAAAGGCGCACCGTCAGAATGGTATCCGGGATAACTTGGCATCTGTATGGTTGTATCTAGTCGACAGACGAAATCCTGCAAAATCTGTCATTGCCACCATTTTCACTCATTCGGTGAACCGATTTGCCACTTATATTCTAGCATGGTACACGATTTGAATACATCTTAGACGTCGGTTTAGGAATTAGTCTTACGATTAATGAGCTGCATGGAGCGTCCATGTTGGTTGACAGTTCGTATACGAAAGTCTGTTTAACGTATAAATTTAATAAATAACGTATAATTTTTTTTTATTATTAAAAATGAATAAAAATTCTCATTTTTAGTAGAGTTAACGGGAAGTGGGATTTCGCCTTACATGTACCCTATCATCAACAAGGCATTCGGGGAACACGTGTTTCTCGTCGGATTAAGCAGTTCGTAAAACCGTATAATGTTCAAGTCAGGTGATACATTCAAATGCTGGCCTCAGACGTCAGATAGTATTCAAAGATATTCACATATTCACAGATATTATATGTTTGAAATATATAACTTTCAGTCCAACCCATGATGACAAAGAAATGTCTTCAGCCCATTTATATAGATGTATGCATGAAAAGCATTACTATGATATGTACCCGAATGGAGGTAGCTATGAAAATGGAAACAATAATGTCATTATCGTTAAGAATGAAGATGTTTAGATGAGATAAAAGATATGTACAAAGTTGTAGGAAAATCGGTACGATACTTTAGTTGCACGGAAAAATCTGTGCGCCAGTGCATGAAAATTCAATATTACACTAAGTACGTGCACTGGAGTAATTTTAAAATAATGACCCGACTGTAATTCAACTTAAGCATGCACAACATTACATGATAGACAACATGTATGGCAAGATTTATCAAATCAACGCAGTTCTACAGACAGACGGACAGACAGGGTGATTCCAGTATACCACCCCCTCTCTCTAACTTCGTTGATATACAATAACATAGTTTCTATTGCTGTAAAGAAAGCTTAACCTTCAGTTTATTTATGAGTGCCCGTTATACAGAAATTAAAATAAAGCTTAAACATCCCTCCAAGTATGTACATTTACACACCATTCTTTAGATCATATAGGGAGGTAAAAATGCCTAACCTTCAATCCATGAAAATGAGAGCACAATATACAGGAGTCAAAATAAAATGGTTATTACCTTCCATCCGAGTATGTACATTTACACTCTATACCTTTGATTAAAGAGCTAAAACAAAGCTTGAACTCCATACTAGCAGTCGGGATGTGGTGTCGTTCTTGGAATCTTGGCGTACCTTATACATCTCAAACCCATAGATAGGCCCCTTTTTCACATGGTGCTGACACATATAGCCCGGGGTCGTTTCAGTACGTAGCCTAATTTATTAGAGCGTTCACCTCGAAGTCGGGGGACAAGGAATTAAACCCGCGGCGGGTCATACCAAACACTGTGACGCTCAACATTGCATGGTTAGCGTGTCGTGCCTGGTGTCTTCCGCATTATGCTTCCGTGAACGCAGCGCTTTAGCGGCATGGACTAACCGTGCCACAAGAGGGAGCGGCATCTGTACACTCACCTACTGATTCCTGGTCATCGCAAATAAAGGGCTCATTCCCTTGAAAGCCTCCTTTTTAAGTTTGTTTGATGAACCAAAAATATGTTACTACAATACTACAATGACATTTTTCATGCAGTTTTATTGTTTGAATATGGCTGGATGAGTGGAATTGTGAAAACCGTGCATATGCACTGTCAGTCATGTAGATGTTGGGATTGGAATAAACAGATATTTTGTAGAATAACAAATCATCTGGCGTTCTTTCTCGTTTTTGCATCGAGTTATTTATTTATTATTTCTTTCTTTATTTATTTTATTGATATTTAACGCCATACTCAAGTTTTACGACGGCAGTCAGTTTTATGGGTGGCGGTATAGAACTTACCTATAACGAGCTATATGTCTCACACGATTGGGGCTATTGCACACAAATTATTAATTGTGTCATTCGTTACCAGTTCAACAGAAAATTGCTCAGTTATATTGTATTAACATTAATTATTGTCCATATTATATATTACTCGCGTATTGACCGTTTAGAAGACTGTTGTTTTACTATATAATGTATTTGTTCCAGCGCTATAGAATGCATGTACGTCTGGGCGGTATCCAGAAGCGTTTATATAGGCGTGTGGTCTTGCATGAAGGACAAACTTCATGTCGTTGTAACCTACTTTTACGAAAATGTTTGGTAAGGTAGTTAGGCCTACATGTGATAGTTAAATTCGGCAAATTATAATCCAGTAGACATATATGTTATCACTGACTACCTTCTAAACTTCCGTATTTTGTGCTGACAACTTTACGTAGCCTGACAGGAAATTGACGTCAAACGGTGTATTAAACCAACGTGAGAACAAAGTTCCATTCACAGAATTGCGTGAACGATTTGACCAATGAAATCACCACCTTCATTGACGGGAGAAAAATCTTAGCGCGTGCGCACTTTTCAGAATCTTGTCACATCGCAAGAGACGAACATTTCCACGTGCGCCTGGAAGAAGCAGACATCGGAGTCGCTAGAACAAAATGACCGCAGATTTGATGGAAAATATTGCCAGATTTCTTCTTGCGGCCGCCTTTGTAGTGTTGCTTTCAGTAACATGTCGTGAGTATAATGTGCAGTAGATATGAACTTTTGAGAGAAGCCAAAAAGAAACTTCGGCTAAAATTAGAAACCTACGTCAGACAATCATTTTAAGCCGTAGCCTATTATACCGCTTAACGTTGAACTACAGCATACAATAGTTAGGCAGATCCGAATATCTGCTGTAAGTTAATCAAACAGTTTGGTCTCTGGAAGTACATGTTAAACATAAAATGTCCATGTGATAAATTGTTGCAGACACGTATGGCGAGATACGCAGACAGCGAACATTGTCCGTACTTTGAAGGCGGTGTGTGTGTTGGGGCGGGGTGTTATTTGTTTACTTGACATACTGAGTGTGGAAACAAGAGCTAAAGAAGAAAGCCATAATTGTTTTGATGTTATAATTACAGTTTATGCTACCATTGTCCATGTAAACTGAAAGTATTAAGTACAGCACACTTGCTTTTAATTTGTATTTTAACTTAAAGTTTACTTTCAATTACGCAGGCATACTTGTAACTTGTACAGCCACAAGAGTAACAACGTGAGAATGTCGTACTCATAGTCCCTGCTCAGAAGGATAAGTTCGTGAGCAATTTGTGTTAAAAAAAAAAAAAAAAGGCCTCCTGCATTCTTAACAGAGGGTGGTAGCTATATATGCATTACATTGTATGGGATTAATTTAATAGTGCTGAGAAAATCCCACCGAAAAGCTCAGTTTTTTGCTTTAATAATCTCCCCATTTTCTGTTGGCATGCTCTGTTTTTGAAATCCTGAATACTCGTCTACAGGCCTACTGCTATACATGTAGTATTGCTTCGTACATGCATGTGTTGAGTACGTTGCATAGTGTTCCGCAGACATGGAAAACCATTTGTCCCCCACCTCCCCACCCACTGCCCCAGGCCAGGGACCCAACAGTCTGCTTTACCCCTGGAAACCCAAGGAGTCGTGGCACATAGTGATTCACTCTTTTATATAAAAATTGTTCAACTGGATGATGTATTTTTTTTTAATCTATGTGTACATGAATTTTTTTTTTTCTAAATTGTACATCTGTTACATGTATTAAAATTGTATATATACACTGGAACTAGGGAGTTGAGCAGAACTAAGCTTGTTTATTAAGTCCGGATTTCAAACACTTACTTTATGTGAATACTTGAGTGCTAAGTTTAAACAATAATGGAAAAACAAAACCAAAAAGAAAAAAAAAACAAAAAAAAACCCCAAAAATAACACGCACATACACAATATAAATGAAAACACTTTCATGTAAGTGAATAGCATGTGTGTCATCATATCTTGTTAATTGTGCTAAAATATTCAGACTTACGTCAAGGGCCTCCGTGCCCTATGACCCTGGAGTCTGTCACCAATGCGGTTGCTGTGAGTTCAAGTCCAGCTCATGCTAGTTTCCTTTCTAGCTGTTTGTGAGAAGGTACGTGCTAAAATGATGAATCCTACATCCATCTGAATCCATATTAATTTACTGGTATGAAGAATGAAAACTTGTCAAGTAAGTAAGAACTATGGATGTGTCTTGGATGTGAACTTTGGGTACGTTTCACAAAGTACATGTGGTAAGATTGCAATAAACAAAGGGTTATAGAGACCGACACAGTAGCTTAGCAACCAGTGATGATGAGTTATGAGCTGCTGAACCAAAAGTAAATCAAACTAAACACGTACTGATGTGCCCAGTCTAACTTTGGTGTTTGACAGATGTTTTTGCAGACTTTATAGATCATGTTCCATGCCTTTTGGGAACTGTTGAGCTGTAAAGCACAGAAGCCATGTATCTACATGTCCCATTGGACTTTCTGGACTGGGATGACAACAGAGCAGGACAAACATTCACGTTTACATGTGCCACTTTTAATTGGTGCAATAACGGCCCTCAAGATTTGAAAAATCTTCATTGGTTAAGTTGGATTATTTTTGCATAATCTATGGGTTATGTAAACAGGTTTCCAAGACTCGAAAGGGTGGCCTGCGAATCGTGAAAAGCAGGTCAACTTTCAACCGGCCCCCCTCCCTCCCAAATCGTAGACCAAGCATGAGATGTCAATGAGTTCGCAACTATAAGTTATACTTTCTGATTTATGGTAATGAGATGAAGTTACGGCAAATTTATTATTTGCCAACAAACTGCAGGTAAGCCCCATTCGCGGCCCTTGTAAACCACATAGAGATGTTGCAGCAGAGAACTGTGCTGAATGATACTTGACAACAAAGTTATCTCCCTTTACTTATGTAAGCATGTGTGCTCATGTCAAGGCATGCGCTTCTATTTTTGCGTCAACTAAGCGAAACTAATGTCATTATTTCAAAAGCATGTCTCAAAATACTGTCAAATTGTCCAGAGGTTTTGGTTGCCCCCCAGGTGTCATTTTTGAATTTGTGTAACCACTAGGCGAATGGAACGATTGTTTACACCAACTTTTGAGGGCTTAGTAATTGTGTATATATATTAGCAATAAAATATCTTTTAACTAAAATCTTTTTCAGGTGTAAATTATATTGTCAGAGATTGGCCTGATGTTAGGTTTGGAAAAATTTTGTTCTGCCCAGAATGACCCCAAAGCAATGTCAGCACCCTCCTGGCATTAAAAAACCTCTTGCAGTTGCCTTGGCATTTTGAGACAAATTACCCATCAAAGATGTCACCACGGCTTGAAGTTTCCACAAGCTTATGTTCCTTACCTTTTCTTCTGTCGATTTATTACAAGCACAATGTCAATCAACTATTCCCTAGGTTACGTTGGTCCGAGATTCCTTGGTAATGCTCAGAGTAAAATACAGTACTGACAACCTCAGCATATTGATAAGGGCAGGTAACTGCGTCAGGCTTTTAAATGGAGCGAATTCGGATGTTTTACATGTCATGATCTGGACCGCTTTATTGATTCTGTTACAGGTGGGAGTGCTAATAGCGGATCTTGCTCATCTGATGAGCGCGCTTGTTCGAATGGAGATTGTCTATACATGAAATGGTGGTGTGACGGAGAAGAAGACTGCCTTGGGGGAGAAGATGAGGTGGACTGTCGTAAGTTTGTCCTTAGTAATTTATCTCTGTTTGACAGCGCAAAAAAACACTAGAATGTTGTATTCGAATGGAGAACTTGTTTGATTATTTCCAAATTTGGACCATTTGATATGTTGGAAAAATGCTCAAGTGACATTAGACATTGTCAAAGATAAATCCAGGTTTTTTTATTGACTCCTTTTTGGGAGACACCTGTTTTGTGATTTTAAGGCAGACACCTGATTGTTCCATTTTGGGGGTGGGACACCTCTTTGGTCATTGGGTCGGTGGGGGGGGGGGGTGTTTACCTGTTTGGTCAGTTTTTGGGGACACACATGTTTTGATGTTTTGTCAGTTTTGAGGAAAACCCGTGTTTGGTCCTTTTAAGGGAGACACCTGTTTGTTCAGTTTTGGGGGAGACACCTGTTTGGTCATTTGGGTGGAGTGGGAGTGGGGGGGCACATGTTTGGTCAGTTTTGGGGGAGACCTGTATTGTCAATTTTGAGGGAGACACCTGACACCTGTTTGGTCATTTGGGCGGGGGGGGGGGCACACCTGTTTGGTCAGTTTTGGGGGACACCTGTTTGGTCAGTTTTGGGGGACACCTGTGCAGTCAGTTTTGGGGGAGACACCTGTTTGGTCAATTTTGAGGGAGACACCTGTTTGGTCAAATTTGGGGGAGACGCCTGTTTGATAGGTTTTGGGGGGAGGCACCTGTTTGGTCAGTTTTGGGGACACCTGCTTGGTCATTCGTCAGTGGGGGACACTTGCTTGGTCAGTTTGAGAGGGGAAGACACCTGTTTAGTCAGTTTTGGAGGGAGACACCTGTTTGGTCAATATTTGGTGGGGGACGCCTGTTTGGTGATTTTGGAACTGACACCTATTTGGTCATTTGGGGGCTGATGCATGTTAAGTCATTTTGGGGCCGACACATGTTTGGTCATTTTGGAGGAACACTGGTTTGATCATTTTGGAGAGATACCTGTTTGGTCATTTGTGCGGACTCTATTGGGCCAAAATGACACCACCTGTTTTGTTTCTTTTTATACCAGCAAGTGTTGTATCTTAAAATGTTCCTTGTCTGAACCACCAGGTGCTCTGGTCTTCAAACCTTTGGTGAACTAGCTGACATGAGGTCTCTGGACATAGATATTGAATAACTGTAGTTGTACTTGTCTATTGTGAAGCATAGAAAATATCAGAAGTAGCAAAGAAATTTGAATTATTTTCACAAAGAAAGCTGTCTTGCATGTACAGTGTAACAGGTGAAGCCCAGAGTGAGTGTTGGAAAGGTAGCTGTAGTTTGTTCTGTTGCAAGCTTTGCTGGTTTCCGTCACCTTTGATTTTGCTAGGCTGACAATATGACTTGTCCGTCAGAAAATGGAATTAGATCAAGGCCCATTTCAAAAAAAGTGATTTGTGGTTTAATTTTGAGCTTTTTGTGAGTAAGTGATTGCTTGGGGTTTAACGTGATACTCAATAATTTTTTAGTCATATGACGAAGGAATCCTTAACGTGTATGTGATGTGCCTCATTGTTGCAGGGCGGATTTCCACTGCTCTTTTATCGAGTGCTGCTTCACTGAAATGACTTACCGAAGGGATGTAAGCCACCCAACCCGAGCCATTATACTGATACGGGTCAACCAGTGAGCTTTTTGTGAAGAAGATTAAAGTTTTGAACTTAATTACCCCAAAATGACCTTCTGAAACATGCAGGCCGCAGATAGCAATGCTATATTGTGCACCGACCCGAGTTGCACAGTTGGTAAAGCGTCTGCTTAGGGAGCAGTAGATCCAGGATCATTAAACGACATTAAACCCCAAGTGCTCAATCACTCACTCACGTCTGGCGCAGGTTAAAACCAGGCTCTTGACCGGAAATTTGTCAATGCCCCCACTCTCACTGCTTGTGGGGCTCTTACAGAAGCTCCTGTGGCAATTTGCAAAGTCTAATATTCGTTGAAGACCACTTTTTTTCCACCAGTATGGTGTGGAAAAACTTTGTCAGTAACTTGCCAAAGGTCAGTGGTTTACGCCAGTCAATCTGGTTTCCTCTACTCATGGGACTGACTGTCCTATACATGTAAGCAAAAAAGTCTTTAGTACAGTGTGCAAAAAGTTTGTCAGTAACTTGCCAAAGGTCAGTGGTTTACAGTGGGACAGACTTCCATCATATTCAGCAAAAAATTCTTGAGTGTGCGATTAAACACTGCATAAATGAATAATATTCGTAGGTGTGCATGTGGCTGCAGTCATTATCCTGACATGATGAGTTTGGCTTGTTTCAGCTGACAAAGGTTGCTCGGTGTTGGAGTTCCAGTGTGATAATGGGCATTGTATACAGGATATTTTTAAGTGTAATGGAGAGGATGAATGTGGTGATTTGTCAGATGAGCAGGACTGTGGTGAGTGATATGTTACTTAAATCTTAAAGGCAAAGACTAATGAAGTAAATATCTGATAAATGACTGTTAAAAACTGTTTCTGACCACAGTCAGACCAGTGATGTTACATAAGTTTTTGCTACTTAACACACAGTAGTCTGCTACATTTCATCATTCAAAGTACATATACATCCTTGAAACAAATTATTTGAGGAAAAAAGTATAGATGTGACACAATTGATACCTTGTGGGTCACAACAGACCACCTTAGAATCTGATCTTGAACACAATTTCACTTTTAGAAAAATTAAAAAAAAAAAAAAGTAAATAAATAAATCGAACTATTTTCCTGGATTGTCTTTTCATTGTCTTTCATCTTGACTTCTTTTTTAGTGTTATCATCTGATACATACTTCATTTTAAGTGTTATCATCTGATACATTCTTCATTTTTAGTGCTATCATCAGATACATACTTCATTTTTGGTGCTATCATCAGATACATACTTCATTTTTAGTGTTATCATCAGATAAATACTTCATTTTTAGTGTTATCATCTAATGCATACTTCATTTTTAGTGTTATCATCTGATACATCATTTTTAGTGTTATCATCTGATATATACTTCATTTTTAGTGTTATCATCAGATACATACATCATTTTTAGTGTTATCATCTGATACTTCATTTTTAGTGTTATCAGATACATACTTCATTTTTAGTGTTATCATCTGATACATTCTTCATTTTTAGTGTCATCATCTGATACATACATCATTTTTAGTGTTATCATCTGATACATACTTCACTTTTAGTGTTATCATCTGATAGTGTTATCATCTGATACATACTTCATTTTTAGTGTTATCATCTGATACGTACTTCATTTTTAGTGTTATCATCTGATACATACTTCATTTTTAGTGTTATTATCTGATACATACTTCATTTTTAGTGTTATCATCTGATACATTCTTCATTTTTAGTGTTATCATCTGATGCATACTTCATTTTTTGCGTTATCATCTGATGCATACTTCATTTTTAGTGTTATCATCTGATGCATACTTCATTTTTAGTGTTATCAGATACATCATTTCTAGTGTTATCTGATACATACTTCATTTTTAGTGTTATCATCAGATACATCATTTTTAGTGTTATCTGATACATTCTTCATTTTTAGTGTTATCATCTGATACATACGTCATTTTTAGTGTTATCATCTGATACATACTTCATTTTTAGTGTTATCATCTGATACATTCTTCATTTTTAGTGTTATCATCTGATACATACATCATTTTTAGTGTTATCATCTGATACATACTTCATTTTTAGTGTTATCATCTGATACATACTTCATTTTTAGTGTTATCATCTGATACATACATCATTTTTAGTGTTATCATCTGATACATACATCATTTTTAGTGTTATCATCTGATACATTCTTCATTTTTAGTGTTATCATCTGATACATACATCATTTTTAGTGTTATCATCTGATACATTCTTCATTTTTAGTGTTACTGATACATACTTCATTTTTAGTGTCATCATCTGATACATACTTCATTTTTAGTGTTATCTGATACATACTTCATTTTTAGTGTTATCATCTGATACATACATCATTTTTAGTGTTATCATCTGATACATTCTTCATTTTTAGTGTTATCATCTGATACATACATCATTTTTAGTGTTATCTGATACATTCTTCATTTTTAGTGTTATCATCTGATACATACATCATTTTTAGTGTTATCATCTGATACATTCTTCATTTTTAGTGTTATCATCTGATACATACTTCATTTTTAGTGTTATCATCTGATACATACTTCATTTTTAGTGTTATCATATGATACATACTTCATTTTTAGTGTTATCATCTGATACATACATCATTTTTAGTGTTATCATCTGATACATACATCATTTTTAGTGTTATCATCTGATACATTCTTCATTTTGGTGTTATCATCTGATACATACTTCATTTTTAGTGTCATCATCTGATACATACATGTACTTCATTTTTAGTGCTGTCTTAGCCTTTAACAGTCTTTGATCCAAGACTGACAGTTGTCAGAGTGAATACCAGTAATGATTTTGTTCAATATCACATGTATATTTGTTTTGTACTCATAACATATTTCACATAAAGTTTAGTGTGTAAAAATGCACTTTCTAAGCCTGTAAAGGCATTACAATTCCTTTTTATGCCAACACTTGAGTTTTCCTGGTAAGAAGCCTGCAGATGACCCCGGCAAGCTGACGATGACTTGATGCGAACTCGCACATCTTACCTTTCAATCTTAATATTCAAGCATTCTTTAAAGATCAGCAGAACTCTCAGCACTCCGGGGGGTAAAAATTAGCAAGTTTTAGTCATGGATGAATTTTAAATTACCTGGGTATTCATTATCTGTGTTTGATTAGTTGACCAATCGCCGATGAATCAGTGTGAAAACGCACATAAAACTGTCATACATGTACATCAGAATGGCTTTCCAGAATCGGTAAGAAAAAAAATGTGTTGATATATGTACATGTATATACCTATATATACCTCCACTTATGTCCCCACAAAAAAATAATTACCCTAACTGACCTGAAATTTAGGCAATTTAGTTTGAAGCGTGAAAGCATCTTTCTAAAATCAATAGAAGTTTCAAATTATCCAGTTATGGGCGAAATTTCAGTTCATTCACTTGCCCCGATAGCACAGTTGGTAGATCGTCCGCTTCGGGAGCGGTAGATCCAGGACCAACCCTGGGACGAGTCACACCTAAAACTTTAAAAAAGTTATAACTTCCTCGCTTGGCGTTCAGCATGAAGTGCATAGTGCAACTACTGGTTGACACATATCAGTATAATGGCTCGGGCCGGGCGGCGTACTTGCCTTCGGTAAGTCATCTCTGTGAAGCAGCACTAGATAAAAGAGCGGTGGAAATTCAGTCCTGCAACAAGGAGGTACATTACATGCACTCCAAGGATTCCTTCGTCATATGACTGAAAAATTGTTAAGTATGACGTTAAACCCCAAGCACTCACTCACTCACTCACTGAAACTGACTGTCATACATGTATATCAGAATGGTTTTCAAGAATCAGTAAGAAAAAAAATCTGTCTGTGTGCATGTATATACATATATATACCTCCACATAACTGTCCCCACAAAAACTAATTACCCTAAATGACCCAAAATGTACATGTGTACGCACATGTACATAGGATTCACACATTTGTTCCCGGAGGAAAGTTGTTAAGTATTCGTTACTTTTGTTTGACCAGTTGACCTGTCCCTTGTGGATGAATGTGACGAGGGTCAGTTCATGTGTGAGGACCGTAAGAGGTGTATCAGGGACTCTTGGGTGTGCGACCTCAAATCTGACTGCCTGGATCATTCTGATGAATCGCAAACTCGCTGTGGTGAGTCACTTGGAAGGAAATATGTGAAGAAAAAATGCAAGGCCAAAATTGTTTTGGGGGGTGGGGTAACATGCTCAGTTTGTGAGGCCAGAATAGAAGACTTTGTTTGCTAGGCTAACATTGTCAGCATGTGAGGCCAAACTTGAGAAGTTGTTCGTCTCAATTTTGGTTGGGGTCATTGACAAACTCAGTGTGTTGGGACTAGATTTGAAGATTTTGACACTAAAATTTTCTTACTAACAGTTTCTGAGGCAAAAATTGAAAAGCTGTATGGAGTAACATGCTGGATCAGTTGGTGAGGTCAAAATAGCAAGTTAAATGTTGAGGTAATGAGGCCAAAATTGAAATGTTGTTGGTTTGGCATATTCAACATGCTGAGTTTGTGAGACCAAAATTGAAAAGCTGTATGGAGTAACATGCTGGATCAGTTGGTGAGGTCAAAATAGCAGGTTAAATGTTGAGGTAATGAGGCCAAAAATTGAAATGTTGTTGGTTTGGCGTATTCAACATACTCAGTGTCTGAGGCAAAAATTGAATAGCTGTATGGAGTAACATGCTGGATCAGTTGGTGAGGTCAAAATAGCAGGTTAAATGTTGAGGTAATGAGGCCAAAATTGAAATGTTGTTGGTTTGGCATCTTCAACATGCTGAGTTTGTGAGACCAAAATTGAAAAGTTGTTTGTTTGGGGGGAACATAGTTACTCAGTTTGTGAGGATTTTGGTTGGATTGGCCAGTTTCAGAGCTTCACAAAGAGTATAATTTTACCTGTCTATACAGAATAATGACTTCAGAATAAGCTTGAATACACACCTGGCAAATGTGCAAAACGGTTGAAGAATTACAGAAGTGAAAGTATGTGTAAGTCTTGGCTACAGTGTTTGAAAAAGATTCAATGAAATAAATAATTGATATTTCAATGAAATAAATAGTTTCATCACTATGTATTTCAGGCCCGATACACTGTACGGACACGCAGTTTGCCTGCCGTTCTGGTCGCCAGTGCATTGTGGGTAGATGGGCATGTGACGGACGAGTGGATTGTGATGATGGGTCAGATGAAGAATGTGGTAATATTGTGTATAGTGTTTATAATAAATATCATCAGATATATTTGGGCAGCCTGCATGGCGGAGGTGATCAGCGTGGCAGTGAGGAGCGATGACCCAGGAGACTTTGATTATTGTGGTACCCGTGAGTTCAGGTGCAGCTCATGCTAGCTTCGTCTGGTGTACGTGGGGAAGTCTGGCAGCAACCAATGGAAGGTTGTGGGTTTCCTCAAGCTATAATGCTGGCCCAGACGTCCTGTAACTGAAATAGGCTTGAGTACAGTGTAAAACACCAATCAGATAGAGAAAATCAGACTGGGCAAACAAGCAATTTATTAGATGTCTCCTGGGAATGAGATGTGTTGATCTGTTGGTTACCGATTTGAATGGTCTCTGCCTAGATGTGCAGGCCTGTTTGCTATATGTTATGATGAATGAACAAAGTCAAATAGACCTAAATATGCAGCAGAGGTTGTATAACAAAGAGTTAGATTTGGAAGTGAAGTGCCAAATGCGCAGCTCTCTTGTTGTAACTTCAGTAAATCCACCTTTTCAACCTCTAATGCACTTTAAGTGGAATTTATACATATATTTGTTGTGAAAATGATGCCAAAATGATTTGTTTGTGTCACTCAAGATGCAAGCGTCTATATACTTTGCAAATTGTTTCTCTGCACCCCATGGTTCTGAAAGAACGTTTCAAAATTTTGGTCGCAGTGGTGATTGAAAAGTTTGTGTGTCGGCTTTATAGGAACATCACTTTCTTTGAATTAAAATGAACTTTTAAAGCCTTTTATTTTATTATGTTATTAAAATTCATCCCCACAAAATAGCAGAAAAGAAATGTTATGAACTATTATTTTTGGTGCTGAGATTTGCTCGAAGATCAGTTGTACTTATTTCTGATGCTTCTGTTGACCGTTAAATGTTTGGGGTTTGTTATCGCTAGTCATATTGGAAACGAAAGTTTTAGTATCAGGAAAAAATATTTTAATGACCTTAATTCTGCCTTAATTTTTGTTGTTTAACATTGAGATCTAATGGAGTATTAGAACACTGGCCTCACCACAGTAATTAAAACACTTAAAGGAGAAGAAACTTTAAAAAATGGCACTATACGCTGCAAAGAGCACATTTTTTTCTATCTGGTGGTGCCTGCTGCATAATTTTGGGATTTTTCCTCGCCATATAAGTAAAGCCTGAAAACGGCTAATCTGGCATAAATCGCAGATTCCATTGCGGCCTACATCTTTAACACCCTGTAATTTATGCTGGGGGTGTGTTGCCTCTCAGCCAGTGAGTGTCGTTAAAACTGCCGGCTTGTTCATGTATACTCGGAGCCCATGAAGAATCCAACTTCCTGATCGTCAAATGGAAATCACCAAAGCAATGCAAAGTACCGGCGCTTGGCAGGTTACGTACATTTTCTACCGGAAATGCATTGCACTTGAGCGGTTTCCGACAGGAATTCCCCTTCTAACACAGAAGACTTTAGGACCACAGTGGATTTTGTCGCTGAATTTATAATTTATCAACTTGAGGTTCATATTAGAACTTCTTTTTTATGGCATGCGCATGCGAGGAAATGCATCTTTTCAGTGGTATTTGTTTGATATTTAAATTTTCTTCTCCTTTAAATCAAATAAATCGTGACATTTTCAGATAAGCTGAACGTGTGTGATGAGGACCATGGCTGGTTCCTGTGTGGTGACCAAACCTGTATCAGCATAGCTCGGCTGTGTGACGGCAACAAGGACTGTCCGAGGGGGAGGATGAGGGAAATCATTGTGGTAAGATGTGTTATCATTATGAACATGTACTTGTAGGCCACCCTGAATAAGTTCCTCCATACGTGGGAAGGTCTGTCAGCATCCTGCAGATGGTTGTGGGTTTCCCCCCAAGGCTCTATCCGGTTTCCTCCCACCATAATAATGGCCGCTGGCCATATTCTTGAGTAAGGCATAAAACACCAATCAAAAAAAAAAAAAAAAAAAAAATTCCTTGTTACATCAACCCAACCCTATTAAAACAAGTGTTGATTGGTAAGAAATTTATAATTTGTTTTTTTGGCTCATGAAAGCAATAAAGAGATTCTAAAGAAATTGTCATATGTATCAAAAAAAAAAAAAAAGATTCTCCATCAGGAGCCCAATTAAGGCATTGAAAAATTAGAGCACTGCAGAATTTTAACTGCAAATACGGTTAAGTGGTTGAGAAAGCGAAAAGACTTCTCATGCTTTTTGCAGAATAAAACTATATTCATCAATTGGGAAAGAGTGAAAAAGCTGATCTCAAAGCAATAAGTGCTCAAACTTCTTTTTTAAGGAATACTTGAATATGTAAAGTTCATCAGTTAGTGGAAACCTAAGGGTTTTACCGGAATTTCTGTCGCTGATGGCATCGACCAAGGTCATCAGATAAGTCAGTAGCACAGGACTGCTGAAGTGGCCTATTGGTTTGAACTTCAACCCCAGAGACGAGGGACCCAGGATCAAATCTGACTTGGGTCATGACAAAGAAATTAAAAATGGTACTTGTTTCTGCCTTGCTTGTCACTCAGCGCTGAGAGGTTAGAGCAAGGAAACTGGACTAAATTGCTCAGGTGTCAGTACAACATTGCTTGGTGGGGTGTCATGTCTGGTGTCTGCAGCAGGATACATGTGCTTTAGTTGTGACAGCTCTTTGGTGGCATGGATTCGCCCTACCACAAGACAACACAGTATATGTACACACACCTAATGACTCCTCGTCGTCATATGACTTGTTATTATACCCCACTCTAATGAGGCAATATCCAGCGATCTCATGCTAATATCCAGCAATCACGTGGATTGATCCTGTGGTGGTTATCTCCCTTTGTTAGCTCTCTGCCGAATCTGCCGATTTAAACACAACCCGAGAAAGTACACAGTTTCGGTATAATAAAACCTATGGTATCGACAAGTGATACTCAGTATGGACGATACTGCAACAATTGGTTGACACGTATCAGTATCATGGCTCGGGTGTGGCGGCTTACTTGCCTTCGGTAAGTCGTCACAGTGAAGCAGCACTAGATCGGTGGAAATCCGTCCTGCAACAAGGAAGCACATTACATACACTCTAAGGATTCCTTCGTCATCATACGACTGAAAAATGTTTGAGTACGACGTTAAACCCCAAGCACTCAAGCACTCAACGAGGGCAAATATCGCTTCTCTCGATAACAATTCCTCATATCCCATCAGTATGCACAAACTATATAATGTTTGACTTAGTGTTAAGTACAACAACACCTCCCCCTCCAAGGATACATGTACATACATGTATATACGTATGTACTTATTTTTTAGCACGGCATTGCGCAGATCCATTGCGATCGGTCAGTCTTTTAAGATCTGCGGTACACGTGGATGAAAATTACCTTGGATATAGTTAGTTTTTCAGGCTCTTATGTCTTCCTGAAGCTGTATGTGTCATGGACATGCAGAAGAAAGTGTATTTTCAGGAACAATGTGTCAAAATGACACCTGCCACCACATGTGCTTTGAAGCTCCGTCTGGTCCGTTATGCAAGTGCAACCTTGGCTACATGCTTAAGTCTGACGGGAAGACCTGTGTTGGTGAGTAGTTAAAATACACTCCATTGCTTCATGCTGATCCAAAGTTTTGAACATTTTGCATATTAACGTTTTCTGTTGATATTTATGAGCTATCAGGCTGTTTTTGTAGTACATCTGTTTCTTCAGTGTACAGCATGCCAGGAAAGGGTCATTCGAACACGATGAAAAACAAAAAGCGAGCAAGAAACTAAGAAAGGTTCCATTGAATCGGTTATCAGCCAATCAAATTTCTTGCTGTGACACTTTGGTGACAAACATGGCGGCATTCAGCAAAAACGTTACCAACAAGAATACATGGGTGTCTGTATGTCCCTTCCCCTGCTTCCAGAAATCATGCGTGTACATGGTGGAGCTAATCCCTTTACTGCCATGACTGTGTTTCTATCTTTTAGGATGTAATTCTACTTAAATAATTACTGTGAAACAACAGACTGATACCCGTGCTAATTGTCCAGGTGTTGTTGTCACGTTAGCACGAGGGCTACCTTCAGAAAAAAAAAAATTAACTTTTTAAAGTAACTTTCTGCTGTTCATGTCACTTGATAATGCTATAACTTAGACTTTGTCTAGAGAAGAGAAAAAGTGAAAGTTATAAAATATGAACGTGAAAATTAATTTTTTTTAAGTGCTATGAAGGACCTATATCCAAAGTCACGAATTTCACTCTAATCCCTCAACCCTATTTGCATATGAAAGAGCAACTTTGGGTAAGATTTATGCACCGGTTTCAGTTGCTATCGGACACAAAACTACATTGGCTAGGTTAACCTACTGCAGGACTTTTCAACAGCCTGTGCAGAATAATGCACTCAGGATAATGCTTGAATAAACACCTTGGCAACTTTGCGAAAAGGTTGAATTACAGATGAAACTAGAATAATAAATTTACCTGATAAAATATGCAGACTTTTCCCTTCATTTTGCAAAGAGCTGTGGACAAGAAAAATAGGGCTGCATGAGGAACATTGAATTTCACTGACATTTAGATATATTTTTTTCCCTTGAACATGTTAGTAAATTAAAGGCAAAAAACACACAAGCATGAAGTACATATCAGATGAAAGACCATTACATAATGTCCGCAAAAATAGTTTATTTTTGTAGAATACTTTTTGACGTCGTAAAATGCATTTAAAATTTTGGGTTTTACTGTGACCTTTTCTGACTAAATTGAGACGGGGATGTCAGTTCAGATTTTTACTACTTGACACACGTAGATTGCTATATTTCATCATTCAAAATACTTCTTCATTTAGAGCTATAAATGAATAGAATTTTATGTTTTAAATGCATTTTGTTGGGTTAGAAACATTCTGAAAAAAAAAAATAAATCGAACTATTTTCCAGGACATTGTTGAATAGTCTTTCATCTGATAAATACTTCATTATTTTGGCATTTTATTTGCCTTTAACTGATTTGTATGGTGAATGGTACAGGTAGTTGTCATTTATTCAGGTCCTGCTTGTCATCAGCTGAAGCGTGAGACAACTTGTTGATATTCTGTTAGTATATACGCTCTGTGTCGTGTCCATATAAGGTGTCGATCTTCACTAAGTACTAAATTACAGAGGCCTCCGTGGCCTAGTAGTTAGTGTGCTAGAGCAGGACAGTGACCCTGGAACTTCTCATCAGTGCGGTTGAGAGTTCAAGCCCAGCTCATCCTGGAGGTCATGGTTGTACATGAAAAAGTCTTGCAGCAACCTGTGGGTGGTCATGAGTTCCCCCGGCCTGGTTTCCTCCCTCTATAATGCCAGCTGGCTGTCATTGTACAAGTGAAATATTCTTGTACAGCTTAAAACACAAAACCAATAAATAAATTTTTGCTAAATTTGATGTCATTGCTGAAATATTTGCACTTTATATTTGGTTGGGGCCTCCGTGGCTCAGTTGGTTAGCGCGCTAGCGCAGCGTAATGACCCGTTAGTCTCTCATCAATGCGGTCGCTGTGAGTTCAAGTCCAGCTCATGCTGGCTTCCTCTCCAGCCATACGGGGGAAGGTCTGTCAGTAGCCTGCGGATGGTCGTGGGTTTCCCCCAGGCTCTGTCGGGTTTCCACCCACCGTAATGCTGGTCGCCTTCACATAAGTGAAATATTCTTGAGTACGGCATAAAACACCAGTCAAACAAATAAATTATATCTGGTTACATGCTTGAATGCGTTTTGTGGGAACGCGGTGATTAGAAGTATTTTGTTCTGTTACTATGGCTACATGACTTTGTTAAGGATGTTGGAGTCTTGAAAATTAAAAATTTTCAGAAATTGTCATTTTCTGCATGATGCATGATTAATTGAAATTTCAGATATCGATGAATGCGATTGGTTGTCTGGTAGGGTGTGCAGTCAGATGTGTACAAACTTAGCCGGGTCTTACCTGTGCTCCTGTTGGGAGGGTTACAGACTGGAACCAGACGGACACACATGTAAAGTGAAGGGTATGCTCTGAAGTGTAATCTCTATTGTCTTGGACATCGATATACTGATAAATGAGCGATTAACAGAGGTGATACTCAGAAGTATTCTGAATTGGCTTAGTTATTTGGACTTATGATGAAACGCATTGGTACGAAAGCCGTGTTTTTTTTTGTTTTTTTTAAATTTCAGAGGCTAACCCAGTTTTGTTTTACTCCGAGGCACATCAGGTGCATTCCATTAACCTACATACCTCAGAAGTCAAGCAGCTTGTCAGTGGGAGGAAAAACATCACTGATATTGGTAAGTCAACGTTTCAGACAGGGCTTTGAAAACTTGGAAAAACCCGGAATTTGAAAGAAAATGCAACTTTTCCAGGCCTTGAAAATCCTGGATAATGGTTTCATTATGGCTGGGCAAAGAAAACTTTGTAATTGAATAAGGAGAAACTTTCATTATGAGAAACTTTAGTGCAGTGGCTGAATTAATGTTGAAAAACATTGTAAAACTGAAAACTTGCAAGTTGAATAACTTTCCAAGGATATTGAATTTATCCCACAGCATATGACCAGGTTGGCACCCTGGGGACGTTGTTCTGGGCAGACCAGGAGGAGTCTGCTGTATTCAAAGCCCATCTGGATTACCCTTTGAGGAACCATGTCCTTCCTGTGGTGAATGTTGGTGAGTTGGCTCTGGTTTGGTTCAAGGATGTGGGTAGTTGATTTGAGGATAGGGGTTGAGGCTATTCCAGGAGGAGTCTGCTGTTTTCAAAGCCCACCTGGATTACCCTTTGAGGAACCACGCCCTTCTTGTTGTGAATGGTGGCTGTGGGTTTCTTCAGGGATGTGGGTTGTTGATCAGGGGTGTGGGTGTGGCCGATTCTATGATGATTCTGTGTTATCTAAACAAGTACATATCGCTGTAACCAGCTGTTCAGTTTTTCTCCACCGATGAACTTCACTTGACCTCTGACATATTTGTGAAAAATACTTTCCCTGGGTTACAGTTTGATTAAATACCTAAATGCAAGAAACTGAAAGAAAGGTGAAACTGTTTTACAGGATTATCAAGTCCACATGCGATAGCAGTTGATTGGTTGTCTGCCATACTGTACATCATGGATTCGGGATGCAAGGAGATCATTGGCTGTAGAATGGGAGGAGATTCCTGCACTATTCTGGTGAAACTTGATGAGAGTGATCTCCCCTTGTCCATAGTAGTGGATCCTAAGAATGGGTGAGATTAATAGAACATGTTAAAGGGATATACTGAAATTCAGAACTTGTGCATTGGGTCCGTTAAGTACAAAAATGAGTTGCATTTTATTCCTTACTAAACCTCCTGGGCCTATATTTTCAAAAAAATGTTGGTTAAGAGAATTGGATTGGGAAATCTGTCACCGGTTTGAAGCGTCAGAAGCTATCTGTAAACAATACGATAGATTGAAAGTGAATTATAAGTCTAGTAAACCAAATACAATTTTGATTTCTATCGAAAATGTTTTATATAGTATTCGGGGGCCTCTGTGGCTCATTTGGTTAGTGCGCTAGCACAGCGTAATGACCCAGGAGCCTTTCACCAATGCGGTGGCTGTGAGTTCAAGTCCAGCTCATGCTGGCTTCCTCTTCGTCTGTATGTGGGAAGGTCTGCAGCAACCCGCAGATGGTCGTGGGTTTCCCCCCGGACTCTGCTCGATTCCCACCCACCATAATGCTGGGCACCATTGTATAAGTGAAATATTCTTGAGTACGGCGTAAAACACCAATCAAATAAATAAATAAATAATAAAGCATTCGTAATTCCCATTGATATGTATGGTAGAACTCAAATTCCGTTACTTCATAATTACAACACAATACTGTGTCTAACATTTGAAGTTTGCTGAACATGTCCGGTTGTCCAGATAACAAGGGGATGTAACTGGTTCAAAATGATCGGGGTTTCTAAATACAGCGACTTGAGTGAGTTGATGGTTGAAGGGAAACCGCAGAACATTCAATTGTTTGCTGAGTCAGATATGTGTCAGTAGACATTTGGCAGATTCAACTTTGTGAAGAGTATGTCTAAAATAACAGCACAATTTTTACAACGTTGGTTGTATGTCCCGTTAAAGGATTCATAAAATTTTGATTTCTTAATGTTAACTTTAGTAGGTATCCTAACATGAATAAGATTTTTAGCCTTGTTTTTTGCGTGGTAGAAATGGCATTAAAGTTGCTAAGGCCATAACTTTTACCTGTAATCCATATTTGTGACGTCTGTGATGAGGGGTAGTCTTCTTATGTTGGTTCTTGTTAAATACATTTCACAGGCTGACACATTAGATTGTAGTGTGGGGGATTCTCCGTATATTCTCCACATCAAAATTTCCCAGGCTGGTGATACAGGACTAGTGTGGAAGATTTTTTACATTAGTTCAGTTCAGATATGTTTTACAGGCTGATGTATTGGATTATAGTTTGAGATTTTCCATACATTACTTCATGTCAGATAGGTTTTACAGGCTGATGTTTTGTATTATGGTTTGGGAGGTTCCCCATACATTATTTCCTGTCAGATATGTTTTATAGGCTGATGTATTGGATTATAGTTTGAGATTTTCCATACATTACTTCATGTCAGATAGGTTTTACAGGATGATGTTACGGACTATGGTTTGGGAGGTTCCCCATACATTATTTCATGCCAGATATGTTTTACAGGATGATGTTATGGACTATGGTTTGGGAAGTTTCCCATACATTACTTCATGTCAGATATGTTTTACAGGCTGATGTATTAGATTATATTTTGGGAGGTTCCCCATACATTATTTTATGTCAAATAGGTTTTACAGGCTGATGTATTGGACTATGGTTTGAGATTTTCCATACATTAGTTCATGTCAGATATGTTTTACAGGTTGATGTTTTGGACTATGGTTTGTGAGGTTCCCCATACATTATTTCATGTCAGATATGTTTTACAGGCTGATGTTTTGGACTGTGGTTTGGGAGGTGTGTCAGATATATATACATTCTACAGGGGGGCCTGCGTGACCGAGGGGGTTAGCACGCCAACATGGCGCTGTGGCCATACATTACTTCAAGTCAGATATGTTTTATAGGTTGATGTTTGGAACTATGGTTTGGGAGGTTCCCCATACATTATTTCATGCCAGATATGTTTTACAGGATGATGTTATGGACTATGGTTTGGGAAGTTCCCCATACATTACTTCATGTCAGATATGTTTTACAGGCTGATGTTTTGGACTATGGTTTGGGAGGTTCCCCATACATTACTTCATGTCAGATATGTTTTACAGGCTGATGTTTTGGACTGTGGTTAGGGAGGTGTGTCAGATATATATACATTCTACAGGGGGGCCTCCGTGACCGAGGGGGTTAGCACGCCAGCATGGCGCAATGACCCAGGAGCCTCCCACCAATGTGGTTGCTGTGGGTTCAAGTCCAGCTCATGCTTCCTCTCTGGCCATACGTGGGAAGGTCTGCCAGCAACCTGAAGATGGTCGTGGATTTTCCTCCCACCAAAATGCTGGCCGTCGTCGTATAAGTTAAATATTCTGAAGTACGTCATAAAGCACCAATGAAACAAATAAATAAATAAATATTGGACTATAGTTTGAGAGTTTTACCATATATTTTGCCACATCATAATTTTATAGGGTGATGTATTGGACTAGTGCTGGTGATACTCCCTACATTGCTAAAGGCTCCATGGATGGGTCAGACTGGGATAAGCTGATCACTGAAGATCTGATCTACCCCTCTGGCCTCTTTCTGGATCAGACTACGGAACGCTTGTACTGGGCCGACCCCAAGAAGGGCAGGATTGCCAGTTCAAATTGTGATGGGACAGACATCCAGGTACAGTGCGCTTACAGTCTTTTGACCCCGTTGGTGCAGATGTTACATCTCGGTGATGGTTTTGTCTGCACATGCACATCACAAGCTAGGTCCCTAGGATTGAGTAAAACTGCTATATCTGCAACATTATCCTGGCTGAAAATGAGTTGTAAGTTCTTCTGGAGATAATTTAAGTTGACAGAAGCGAAAATTAAAATGGCAAGGAGTTCGTTTCAAAGACAAAATCAGAAGTCTTGCTCTAGGACACATACATGTACATACATATAGATAGGGCCATTTCTTTGAGCCATTTTAGTTCCACAAGACATTTAGGCTCCCAGACTGTTGGGCGGAACATTACAGGCATGATCAGTTATAGTTTCATTTTATAAAATTCCTTTATGTACAGTCAAAATGTTGCCTTTAAAGTTTGGGATCAGAGCCTGTAACACTTTTCTAGACCCTGATCAGAAAATGTATATATTTTTTTTTGGCTTGTAATTCAGGGGGCATCACTCATGTTCATGTTCAATCACACTTTATATTGTATATATATAAGTCCAGCCTTCAGTGCACACATATTTTTATTTGTTTAAAATTACTGAATTCAGCATGAAGGGGATAGTGCAACAACTGGTTGACCCGTATCAGTATAATGGCTTGGGCGGGGCAGCTTACTTGCCTTCAGTAAGGTGTCTCAGTGAAGCAGCACTAGATAAAAGGATGGTGGAAATCTGTCCTGCAACAAGGAAGCACATTACATGCACTCTAAGGATTCCTTCGTCGTCATATGACTGAAAAATTTTTAAGTGAGATGTCAAACCCCAAGCGCTCACTCACTCACTCCAATTACTAAACTTTGGAATTTCCCTCCAAAATGTATTTTACATCTGTTCTTGGTTCAAAGTTTTATTGGGAGGGAAATATGCAGTGACCTTGCTCTGAGGTCGAATTACTGAGCTGTAATGGGAATGTTATAAGTGCCCTATTTGAGCAATCAGTTCCATGGACATGGATCCTGAGAATAGTTAACCGGATTCTGGGAATAGTTAGCCGGATTCTGAGAATAGTTAGCCGGATTCTGAGAATAGTTGTCCGGATTCTGAGAACAGTTGGCTGGATTCTGAGAACAGTTGGCTGGATTCCCAGCCTTGTTCTACATAAACTATTCTCCAGTTTCACACTGAGGCATTTATATTGAAAATTTTGGTATAGAATGGAACCTTTCCAAACCTTAATGAAAAAAAATGGGAAAATTAGGATTTTTTTTTTTTTTCTTTGTGGGTCTGGAAAACCCTTGAAGTTGAGAGCCAGCGTGTACTGTGTGTTGATCTGTACACGGACAAACCTGACAGACAACTAACCTGAGCTTACACTGTAATATGCTTACACTATAATATCCATACACCGTAATATCCATACACTGTAATATCCACACACTGTAATATGCAGACTTTCTCCAGAAGAAATTTGTTTTCCAGAGTCTTTGAAATTATTTGATGCACTGATGTGTTTATTAGAATCTTGAAGTGCTACTTCAGGCCCAAAAGAAACTAGGTGAAAATAGGAAAATGATGTAGGGGATACCCAATGGAATGGTAACGGTTCACCACGGTTCTAAAATATTTACAGTGAATAATACTATTTAACCCCAATAAGTGAATGAGTCCTCAAAGACAAAATCTTTGGCAGTTTCCGTAAAATTCTTCTGATGTGATGTAATGTGATAATATTCCTTTTGTGGCGATGAATCAGGAAGATGAGATGTTGAGTAAGGCATTTGTGCAGGAATGATGTCATACGTGTTCGAAAGTACGACGTCATTTGTCATCACATGTGTATGTCAACGATGGGTGACGCCAAGTGTTCTTGCATGATGTCACGCCCAGCAAAATTGGAAATGACAAAACTTTTGTTTCTGTATTATCCTCCTAAACTAACAGCGGTTTTAATACAATGCATTTTTTTTTTTTTTACAGTTTGTGAAAACAATTTGCATTATCTTAACCCTTATTTACACTGCCATTAAAATAAACAAGTCTTAACTCTGAAGTAGTTCTTTAACATCATTTTACATTGCTTAGCATAAAGAAAGATTGTTTATTCCCAGTTGCTGGAAAAAGTAAGTTTTGGGTCTGGAAAGGCCGTTAAAAATACTGGAAATTTGACATTAATGTAGATGGTCCCTGTGTCTGATTTGTTTATTTAGTTTACTGGCCTGGAACAGCGAAGCTGTATTTGATTTTTTTGTTTAAATCTGAATTAACTGATTGATGATGTGTGCAATTTCAGGATGTTCCTTGTGAAGTGGGTGCCGCCCAAAACTTGGTGGTTTTCGAAGACAAACTGATTTGGACGGAACTTAACACCAGCAGTGTCCTGATGGTCAATAAATTCACTGGGAAGGGACTAAAAACCCTTGTGAAGATGATGAAGCAGCCACGGGGGCTCTATATTGCTCACCCTGTCCTGTATAAACCAGGTAAGAGAATGAGACAATCATTGGGGCTCGGTGTTGCTCACCCTGTCCTAAATAAACCAGCTGAGAGTATAGAAAACACAATATTGCTCACCCTATGCTCAGTAAGCATGGTAAATGCATGAGACAGCCACGGGGGTTCTACATGTATATTGCTCGTCCTGTCCTGTATAAACCAGGTAAGAGAATAAGACAACCACAGGGACTCCGTTTCCCACCCTGTCCTCTACAAGCCAGGTGAGAATATACAAAGCACAATATTGCTCACCCTATGCTCAGTAAGCATGGTAAATGCATGAAAGAGCCAGGGGGCCTCTGTATTGTAAGAGAACCAACCACTGGGGCTCTGTTTCCCACCCTGTCCTCGACAAACCAGATGAGAATATAGAAAGCTCGTCTGCCAGCAACCTGCGGATGGTCGTGGGTTTCCCCCCGGGCTGTGCCCGGTTTCCACCCACCATAATGCTGGCCGCCGTATAAGTGAAATATTCTTGAGTACGGCGTAAAACACCAATCAAATAAATAGCTCAGTGTTCATCCTGAGCTCTATAAACATAGTAAGAGCATGAGACAACCACTGGGGCTGTTTCCCACCCTGCCTTGCACAAACCAGGTGAGAATATAGAAAGCTCATTGTTGTTCAACCTGTGCTCTATGAACATAAAATTAGAGCATGAGACAACCATGGGGATTCTATACTGGTAACCGTCTGCTGTCGTCGTCATATGATTGAAAAATTAAGTAAGGTGTTAAACCCTAAGTATTCATTCATTAATTCATTTATTCCTGTACTCTGTAATCAGGGTAAGAGCAGGAGACAGCTGTGGGGCTCTATATTGGTCGCCCTCTGCAGTCGTCATATGACTGAAAAATTGTTAAGTACAATGTTAAACCCCAAGCCTTTAGCCATTCATCAATTCATTCATTCATTCATCATTTCATTCATCCATTCATTCATCCATTCATTCATTCCTGCACTGTGTAAACATCGTAAGAGCATGAGACAATCACGGTCTTCCATAAACTAGGTTATGGAGATCATGGATGACTATATTGCTCACCGTGTCAAACACAAAGTATCGTTGGCTCTGCCATGGTTCTGTTGTTCAACCAGCCTTCCACGGATGACTGCCCGCTCTGTCCTCCATAAACCAGATGAGATCCTGGCTAACTCTATTATATTCCTCTAGCTCTGTAAACTAGAGATCATAGAAGACTGTGGCCCACCCTGTCCTCTATAAACTAGAGATCTTAGAAGACTGGCCCACCCTGTCCTCTATAAACTAGAGATCATAGAAGACTGTTGCCCACTCTGTCCTCTATAAACTAGAGATCACAGAGGACTGTTGCCCACCCTGTCCTCTATAAACTAGAGATCACAGAGGACTGTTGCCCACCCTGTCCTCTATAAACTAGAGATCACAGAGGACTGTTGCCCACCCTGTCCTCTATAAACTAGAGATCACAGAGGACTGTTGCCCACTCTGTCCTCTGTAAACTAGAGATCATAGAAGACAGTGGCCCACCCTGTCCTCTATAAACTAGAGATCATAGAAGACTGTGGCCCACCCTGTCCTCTATAAAACTAGAGATCATGGAAGACTGTGGCCCACCCTGTCCTCTATAAACTAGAGATCATAGAAGACTGTGGCCCACCCTGTCCTCTATTAACTAGAGATCAAAGAAGACTGTTACACACCCTGTCCTCTATAAACTAGAGATCATAGAAGATTGTGTCCCACCCTGTCCTCTTTTAACTAGAGATCATAGAAGACTGTTGCCCACCCTGTCCTCTATTAACGAGAGATCATAGAAGACTGTTACCCACCCTGTCCTCTATAAACTAGAGATCCTAGAAGACTGTGGCCCACCCTGTCCTATTCCAACCATACATTTGAGTATGGTGTTAAGCCCCATTGAAGTAAATGAATTGAATATTCAACTCTCCTATTAAATCTGTTTGTGTTTCAGAGGAGAGACCATGTCGTTCTGACAATCCTGTGTGTAGTGACCTGTGTCTACTCTCACAGACCACCCCAGGGACAGAGCCCAGCTATAGGTGTGCCTGTCCTGTGGGTAAAAACTTGGCTATCAACCAGACCGTCTGTGAAGGTAAAGAGCTTGAATTGAAAATGTGGTGGATACTGGGTCACAGAATGAAAGTTATGCAAAATCGTTGGAGTAGAATGAAGTTGTGCAAATTGTTGCCTTAAATGAAGTGGTGTTATGCAAATCCTGGCAACCGAATGACGTGCAAATCATTTCAGTAAAAGGGAGTCGTGCAAATCGTTCCAGTATTTCAGTGAACTGTTAGTCATGCAGATTATTGCAGTGGAATAGAGGTGTTGTGCAAATGGTTGCAATGTGAAGGATGAATGAAAGGGGTTATCAGGCCATCGTGCAGCAGTCCTATCCTTTGTTACAAACCAGGTTGATACTGGGTAATGAGTGCATGCCTATACTTAAGTGGTGTGCATTTTAGGAGAGTTATTTGTGACCCATATTAGCATAACAATTATTAAACCAATCAGAGGGAAATTTTGGAAATGTTTACAATAAAATTAATACTGGTCTTAACCACACCATACACAACCAGACATTTGTAATAATCGTTGTCTTAATGTTTACTCTATAGATTTTTGTCTGCAAAGTTTGAATATCAAAAATATTGTTGGAGAGTGACAAACATTATCCATACTGCTCATGCGAATATAAGTTATTTTTCTATCCAATATGCTTTTTTTTTAAATATGAACATTTTTGTTAGAATATAAAATTTAGTGTATATTACATGGCATTGCACCTGCTCTTCTGAAAGAAGTATTAATGGAAGTCTTCTTATAAAATGGGTCAAATATTTATCATTTTGATCCGTGAAAGAAATATTGACATGTACATGCTCTGATAATCGTCTTTGTTTTTCCCCCCCCCTTTTATTTGCAGATAGTCATAATAGCCCGTTTCTAATGGTAGGCCACATTGACGAAATTATTAAAGTTGACCTGAACTACATCGGTAAAATTCCTTACAAGACTTTCGCTGTGCCGTCTGCAAAGAAAATAGTGGCCTTGGACTTTGACCCTGTGAGAGATGCTGCCGTGTACAGTGACATGACCCGGGGTGTCATCGGGGCCAGGAAGCTCTTCACACGGAGCGTACCCAGAGAGTAAGACCATCGTCATTGTGCTCTTTCTGTTCACCAAGTAGTGAGTGAGTGAGTGAGTGCTTGGGGTTTAACGTTGTACTTAACAATTTTTCAGTCATATGACGACAAAGGAATCCTTAGGCTCACCAAGGAAGTTCCAGTTCTTCTTACTGTGTGTGATCTAGCTTGAGTTGTGGCAGGTTCAAATCCAGCTTCTGCTCTTATTTACTCTGCAAGTAATTTTGATAGTGGCATGACCCCAGCATAGGCTCCAAACCAGCTGGTGTCTCCACGGCCGGGTAGTTACAATGCCAGTGCAGCACGATGAGTTAGGAGGCTGTCAACAATGATGTGACTTTCAGTCCAGCTCGTGTGAGCTCTGTCTTTGATTGCTGGTTTGAAGGTCAGCTTTAAGTCAGAAGATTTCCTTCCCAGGCACCATGGCAAAGTTTGGATTTCTGTATGCCCTTGCTAGTCACATATGTACCTCAGAAGAATTCTTCAAATAGTGAGATTTCCCTGGCACCATGGCAAAGTTTGGATTTCTCTATGCACTCTGCCTTGCTAGTCACATACGTACCTCAGAAGAATTCTTCAAATAGTGAGAATTCCTGAACACCATGGCAAAGTTTGGATTTCTCTATGCACTCTGCCTTGCTAGTCACATATGTACCTCAGAAGAATTCTTCAAGTAGTGAGATTTCCCTGGCACCATGGCAAAGTTTGGATTTCTCTATGCACTCTGCCTTGCTAGTCACATACGTACCTCAGAAGAATTCTTCAAATAGTGAGATTTCCCAGGCACCATGGTAAAGTTTGGATTTCTCTATGCACTCTGCCTTGCTAGTCACATATGTACCTCAGAAGAATTCTTCAAATAGTGAGATTTCCCTGGCACCATGGCAAAGTTTGGATTTCTCTATGCACTCTGCCTTGCTAGTCACATATGTACCTCAGAAGTATTCTTCAAATAGTGAGATTTCCCAGGCACCATGGCAAAGTTTGGATTTCTCTATGCACTCTGCCTTGCTAGTCACATATGTACCTCAGAAGAATTCTTCAAATAGTGAGATTTCCCAGGCACCATGGAAAAGTTTGGTGTATGACTTTATGCACTCTGCCTTGCTAGTCACATACATACCTCAGAAGAATTCTTCAAATAGTGAGATTTCCCAGGCACCATGGAAAAGTTAGATGGATTACCCTATGCACTGCGCCTTGCTAGTCACACATACATATATACCAAGGAGAAATAAATAAAATAGAGGCTGCATGCACCAGCTCTTGTAGGACCTTATACGTTGCAGATTCAGTGGCAAACAATGTGACAGCCTTTTGTTGCCCAAAGTTAGAAACCTCAAATTGATAACCTTTCATGTTCGATCAGTATCTTTGGCAGCCCCATGTTTTTTGGCATGTATATTTGGCTACATCTGTAACTGTTTCTCTGCAGGGAAGTGATTGTAGACCATATTGCTGGAGATGTTGAATCGGTGGTGGTTGATTGGGTAGCCGGAAATCTGATGTGGACGGACTCCACAAAGGTAAGGAGGATTGGCTATATGGAACTTAGCGAGCAGGGAAGATGTCGCAATAAAATGATACATCTTAATGGCATGTTCTATAAATTGATGGGATAATTTTACATTCATTTGACATCATTATCTTCATTTTGCATTATTATTACCAGTGTCACCTCATTGGACACACCTTTTTTCTGTATGGGACAGTGTCTCCTCCATGGGACATTAGCAGGTGCAAGACGGAAAAATGTGTTAGCAACTATGGCTAGAAAGTCTTAACTGTTTTGTCTCAGAAAAACAAAGTAACCAGTTTCCTGTATGTTTATAAAGTTTTAATTGAAATAAAATAGACATTCCTGGAATGTGGGGCTTTAAATGCAGCCAAGCATTCCATTAATAATATTTTGTCCAACTGAAGAAAATGTTTTTATTCACATGAAACATAATTAATATCTGAAATAATGGTCATGAAAAGCAGTTTTCATTGTTTTGCCACCATGCTTACTACAAGATTGTGAATGGCTGTAATTACAGGCCTCCAACAAAGCGAAAGTAATTCCATTATCACGGATCTAATTTTTGTCTCATGATTTGGCAAATACATTTCTGATAACAAGTGCACTTTTGTTGTATTCATGAGCAAGCTAAAGTTCAAGGAAGTAAAGTATCCCTTGTTTCTGGTTTCTTAATGACACTTAAGTAAATTTACCGTGTAGTCTATAAAAAGTGTAGTAAAAGTTTGATAGCTGACTAATACTCTGCCAGTGTAATGGCTGACTAATACTCTGCCAGTGTGATGGCTGACTAATACTCTGCCAGTGTGATGGCTGACTAATACTCCGCCAGTGTGATGGCTGACTAATACTCTGCCAGTGTGATGGCTGACTGATGCTCTGCCAGTGTGGTGGCTGACTGATGCTCTGCCAGTGTGGTGGCTGACTGATGCTCTGCCAGTGTGATGGCTGACTGATGCTCTACCAGTGTGATGGCTGACTGATGCTGTGCCAGTGTGATGGCTGACTGATGCTGTGCCAGTGTGATGGCAGGCTGATGCTGTGCCAGTGTGATGGCAGGCTGACTGATGCTCTGCCAGTGTGGTGGCTGACTGATGCTCTGCCAGTGTGGTGGTTGACTGATGCTCTGCCAGTGTGGTGGCTGACTGATACTCTGCCACCGCAAACGATCAACTGCTCTTAACACATTTGCTTGTTTATATATTAGTTTGCATGAATCAACCAATCACAGAACTTATTCATCAAAGCTATGAGACTCTGTGGGGACACCTGGGCCTGTGTGGGGACACCTGGGACTGTGTGGGGACACCTGGGCCTCTGTGGGGACACCTGGGCCTCTGTGGGGACACCGGGGCCTCTGTGGGGACACCGGGGCCTGGAAGGGGGGGGGGAGGGGGTGCATCAGGTCTCTGGTTTACGAGTTTCTGAATCGAAGTCCAAAATGTAATTTTATACTAGTGCTTAATTGTAAGTTTGAATCACTGCCAGAGGATAGGTATTGACCTACCCTTAGTCATACATGTTAGCTTTAGTGGAAGGTTTGCCATAGTCAGCTGGAAGCAGATCGAGATTAATCCTGCCAGAGGATAGGTATTGACCTACCCTTAGTCATACATGTTAGCTTTAGTGGAAAGTTTGCCATAGTCAGCTGGAAGCAGATAGAGATTAATCCTGCCAGAGGATAGGTATTGACCTACCCTTAGTCATACATGTTAGCTTTAGTGGAAAGTTTGCCATAGTCAGCTGGAAGCAGATTGAGATTAATCCTGCCAGAGGATAGGTATTGACCTACCCTTAGTCATACATGTTAGTTTTAGTGGAAAGTTGCCATAGTCAGCTGGAAGCAGATTGAGATTAATCCTGCCAGAGGATAGGTATTGACCTACCCTTAGTCATACATGTTAGCTTTAGTGGAAAGTTTGCCATAGTCAGCTGGAAGCAGATTGAGATTAATCCTGCCAGAGGATAGGTATTGACCTACCCTTAGTCATACATGTTAGCTTTAGTGGAAAGTTTGCCATAGTCAGCTGGAAGCAGATTGAGATTAATCCTGCCAGAGGATAGGTATTGACCTACCCTTAGTCATACATGTTAGCTTTAGTGGAAAGTTGCCATAGTCAGCTGGAGGCAGATTGAGATTAATCCTGCCAGAGGATAGGTATTGACCTACCCTTAGTCATACATGTTAGCTTTAGTGGAAAGTTTGCCATAGTCAGCTGGAAGCAGATTGAGATTAATCCTGCCAGAGGATAGGTATTGACCTACCCTTAGTCATACATGTTAGCTTTAGTGGAAAGTTGCCATAGTCAGCTGGAAGCAGATTGAGATTAATCCTGCCAGAGGATAGGTATTGACCTACTCTTAGTCATACATGTTAGCTTTAGTGGAAAGTTGCCATAGTCAGCTGGAAGCAGATTGAGATTAATCCTGCCAGAGGATAGGTATTGACCTACCCTTAGTCATACATGTTAGCTTTAGTGGAAAGTTGCCATAGTCAGCTGGAGGCAGATTGAGATTAATCCTGCCAGAGGATAGGTATTGACCTACCCTTAGTCATACATGTTAGCTTTAGTGGAAAGTTTGCCATAGTCAGCTGGAAGCAGATTGAGATTAATCCTGCCAGAGGATAGGTATTGACCTACCCTTAGTCATACATGTTAGCTTTAGTGGAAAGTTGCCATAGTCAGCTGGAAGCAGATTGAGATTAATCCTGCCAGAGGATAGGTATTGACCTACCCTTAGTCATACATGTTAGCTTTAGTGGAAAGTTGGCATAGTCAGGTGGAAGCAGATTGAGAATAATCCCAATGCCCTGTAATCAGTAGGTAGTGGTTGTTGTATGATTTATTTGTCTGTTTCAGGGTTCCATAGAAGTGGCAAGGCTAAACGGTTCGTTTCATGTTGCTTTGTCAGAGAGTCTGGATGGAACTCCCACTGCTTTAGCGATTTATCCCAAGAACGGGTGAGTATATCTTTACAAGTCATAGAATGTAAATTTGGTGAAATGTAATAGTCTTAGATTTTGTTCAGCCAAGGTTGCTTTACCTGAGATGTGGCTGTTTACAGATGCAGTAAAATTGATTAGCATAGTGCAAAAGCATAGAATCTGTGATTCTTCAACCTTTGGCATATTTGCAGGGTGTTTATTCAAGCATATTCTGAAGACTTTATTCTCTGTAGACTGATAAAATTATACTTATTGTGAAGCCCTGGAATTGGCCAATCCAACCAATGTAGTTTTGTCTGCATAATCTGATTAAAAATGTGCATAAATTGCACTGAAAGTTGCTCTTTCATAGTCAAAAAGTTGGAGAAAATATTTGATTCATATTTGACATTTTCAGTATATCAACAGAATTTCGTCGTCTTCAGGAAACGTGTCTTAAGAACACAAATAAAATTTTATCGAAGTAATAAAATGTCAAATGTGCAACTTCTGATTTTTTTTTCCTTTTTCAGAGTTGTCTGTTCTTTTGCACTATGCTAGCTTATTGCTGAATCTGTAAGTAATAATTCAGCATATTCAGAGGTGAACATGTTTCCAGTGCTCCTCCGCATTTTAGACCGCCCCCGATAGCACAGTCGGTAGAGTGTCTGCTTCGGTGGGTGGTAGATCCAGACTCAATACTGGGTCGAGTCACACCTAAGACCTTAAAAAGAGGATGTTGTAACTTTCTCCCTTGGCGTTCAGCATAAAGGGGATAGTGCAACTAATTTTTGATCTGTATCAGTATAGTAGCTTACTTGCCTTCGGTAAGTTGTCTGAGTGAAGCAGCACTAGATAAAAGAGCGGTGGAAATCTGTCTTGCAACAAGGAGGCACATTAATGCACCTTAAGGATTCCTTTGTTGTCATATGACTGAAAAATTGTTAAGTAGGACGTTAAACCCCAATCACTCACTCACTCACTCACTTGGGTTTTAATAATCATCGGCTCCACGTACAAGTCCCAATTGCACACAAACACAACATCTAGAACTAGATTGGCCCATATAGTGCCAAGCCCAAGTAGGCTGTGTGTGTGTGTGTCTCCCCTATTCAACTTGTCATACAAACTCACAGCCTCATATTGTAAATGACCAAAATTTTGTTCCGTGACTCAAATTGCCTGAGAGTTCTTTTGATCTTTTGAAAGGTTTTTTGAGGTTTGATTAGAATGTAGAATGGTGTTTTATGGACATATGGCATCAATAGCAATATTTTGTAGCATTTAATTCCTCCTAAAATAAACTTTATGGACAAAATTTTAGGTTTTTATGGCAACTTTACATCTTGGACCAAAGTTGATGTGGGTTCATTGCAGTTGAGGTACGCATGTATCTTAAGGGATAGTACACTTAAGACAAACATTTTTTTTATTTCCAGGATGTTGTTTTATTCGACCATAGGAGATAATGCCGGAATTTCACAGTGTGACATGTCTTTGTCTGGGTGTTTGCCAATCATCAGTGTAGTGAAGGACTGTCGTGGAATTGCCGTGGATGCAGACAGACTCTACTGGACAGACCAGGAACTGAAGCACATCGGAACAGCAAACCTGGACGGCAGCGACCCTAAAATTTTAATTACGTGAGCAGATCTCTTCAGTTTTTAGCTTTTTTTTTTTAGCTTCTCTTTTTGTCTGAGCATCATCGTCGGCGTCTAATAATAGAGAAAGCGATGTTAAACAGAATGTTATTTATTTATTTATTTATTTGATTGGTGTTTTACGCCGTACTCAAGAATATTTCAGTTATACGACGGCAACCAACATTATAGTGGGAGGAAACCGGGCAAAGCCCGGGGGAAACCCACAACCATCTGCAGCTCGCTGGCAGACCTTCCCACCTACGGCCTTAGAGGAAGCCAGCTTGAGCTGGTTTGAACTCACAGCGACCACATTGGTGAGAGGCTCCTGGGTCATTACGCTGCGCTAGCGCGCTAACAAACTGAGCCACAGAGGCCCCAAACAAAATGTTAGAGGTGATATCTCAAAGTGCTCCAGGTATACTGAACTCCGGGTTTGCACACAAGTAGAGCACAATAGAACTAGGGGGATATTCAATCGTTGATTGGGTGTGTGCATATTAAGTACCGTGAATTTCTGAATTCCTGACTTAGCATATTGTGTATTAGAATCAATGTTAGACAAAGTGTTAGGGTTGGTATCTTGATAAAATATTGTATGTGTTGATCTGAAGGTTTACTTGGACATAAAGCACAATGATGATCGCTTTGTGAGCACATTAAATACTGTTATTACCAAATTCACGATTTCAGTTGTTTATGCATTGAGCTGAAATTTTGCATTCATGTGTCTCATACAGGCGAGCTCTTTGGTAGCCTGTCTACCAATACTAAGTTGGTTTTACAATTCTATTGTATATGGATCAAATGTAGGGATTTGATTTGTGTTAAATGCACTGCTCAAAAATTTCAGAAGTATGACAGCTGTAAGTTTGATGTGTACAGGAAATCGGCGTGCTTCACATGGCATCACTGCCAGAAACAGTCAGAATAGAAAGTTACGGCCGATCCGTCCAAAGCTGGATTTGAGCTAGCGACCTCAGTCACCACAGGGACCATCACATAGGCAATTGTGGCTGAGATTTTTGGCAAAACCTTAATATTCATTCATCAAATCAAATTTTCTGTATTTACCAAGAAAAGCTCAATTATTGCCTTGCAGCAAATATCAAACTCCTGTGTACTATTTACTGTGTTAAAATGATTCTAAAGTATCAAAATGTTATGTGACCTGCTTATACAGTTTAGAAACTACATTTCAGAATTTGAACGATAACAAATGTGCACACGACTTATTTTGTGAAAGGTTACTTGTGCTGTTCTAAAATCAAACACCAATCAAATAAAATAAATAAATCAAATTTAAACAGATGAGCCTTTGAGATACATGTGTACATGCCATTGAACAACTGTGCTGTTTTATTGTGAACGCACATATATTGGAGGAAGACATCTATGTCTGTTTACTTTTCAGTGGACTGGAAAGTCCAACATCGCTAGCTGTTCACGGAGACGTCTTATTCTGGCTGGACTCTGCAACAGACATTCTGCACAAGTACTCTCTGTCCGAGGGCAAGGCCCTGTGGAATGCCCTAACTGGGTGGGACTCCATGACAGGGCTCTCGCTGGTAGACTGGCAGAAATACACCACAGGTACTGTATAGTAGTGCCCCTCATTCACCTGGCAAAGAGAGGAGATTCCTACAAGGACCATTAGCTTATGAAAACTGTTCGCTACGAAAACATGTTTGCTTTAGTCCGTACAGTAATTCTGAATTATCAACTAGTTAAGCGTGAATAATAAAATTTAGCACAAGCTTACCTAGCGCATCGACAGCAGACTTTAAACCTTGCTAGCCGCCATTTTTGATATGAGCCCAAAGACAGTTAAATTGTGGAACATTAGGATTATACCTAGGAAGATTACACCATTAAGGGGTGAGTGACAACTTGTTCGATTGTCTTAACATTGTTAATTTTCATTTTATTAATGCACCGGCCCAGATAGCACAGTTGGTAGAGCGTCCGCTTCAGGAGTTGTAGATCCAGTGTCAATCCTGGGTCGAGTCACACCTAAGACTTAATAAGAGGAAGTTGTAACTTCCTCGCTTGGCGTTCAGCATGATGGGAATAGTGGAACGACTGGTTGGCCCGTATCAGTATAATGGCTCGGGCGGGTCAGCTTACATGCCTTCGTTAAGTGGTCTCAGTGAAGCAGCACTGGATAAAAGAGCGGTGGAAATCCGTGCTGTGGCAAGGAGGCACATTACATACACCCTAAGGATTCCTTCGTCGTCATATGACTGAAAAATTGTTAAGTACGACGTTAAACCCCAAACACTCATTCACTCACTCACTCACTCACTCATTTTATTAATGAACATAAGCAACTTTTGTGGGAAAAGATGGTAGAGCAGCTGAGCCAACACAGTCTGTGGCATAAATAAAGTTCCCAAAATTTATAAAAGTGGGTTACATTACAACTTTTTCAAACATTAAAATCATGTTTACACTAACAGGTACAAATCTTATTATTTACCATATTTCCTATAATTTTAGGACAGATAATAGTAGTGCTGAAGGCAAAGATTTACCTTTCTCTCCCCTTTTTTTTGTTTTTCTTAAAAAGTATTCCTGCTACAATTAGCTCTACATGTATAATGGCTAGTATAACAGACCAGGTGTCCCAAAAACTAGAAGAATTAGGGTACTGAAAAGTAGTAATTTGAGCTATTTTTTTGTGTATCTAGAAAAGTTGAATTCATTAGCTGATGTGAATTTCTGTTAGCTGTTATCGTCATTTAGCTGTATTTACTGTTCTAAATACAATGTGTTGACAATATCTGTTTTCAGTTCAGAATGGATGCAGTGTGAAGAACGGGGGCTGTAGCCACCTGTGCTTGGCCCGTGGGGCACATGGCCGGGCATGCAAATGTCCAGAAGGGTTGTCGCTGAATGAAGATGAGGCTACTTGTCAAGGTATCATAACTGTCCCTGGGAAGAAGGCTGGATGTAAATGTAGAGTGTCGCTGGGTTACTGCTTCTTTCCCGATGTTGGACGCAGCTAAAACATCAACTGTAAATTTTCCTATGGAATTTCTTGCTAACAAGCATCATTGAGCGTCAAAGATCATTGGTGGTACTGCGTAGACTGGTTTGATCTGGATATGGGGTTGTGTGTATAATTTGCTGATCTTGGCAGTCTGCTTTATGAACTGTCGCTGGAACATTCAGCTGTAAAGTTTGAGCCCTTTGCCGTTTTTTTGGGTGCCGTCACGCAACTTTCAAGGGGTAACTTTGACTTGTAGGTGTCTTTATTGTTCGAAGATGCATGCACTCGCCCAAGTATGTACCAACCATTGTCAAAGTGTGGGTTCAATCCCAGCCTTGGGTAAGGACTTCGTATTTTGATTCCCCAACAGTCCTTATTGGTAGGGTCATGCGGACAGTAATGGGCCAACAGTTTGCATAGTCCTTTGTGTGTGGGTCACGTGGGATTAAACATTTGTGGCATTTTTCAAAGATTATTGATTAACCAAGGCATGTTTCATGAGGCATACTTAGGGTTAAGTGCACTTTGTCACTACAACACACATTGGATGGTTGTTAAGGGCGCTTCATGAAAACAGCCCGTGTGTGCTCGGATTTTCACCTCCCATGAAAGAGGTCACCATTATTTATAAAGTTGAAAATTCTAAGAGGATACATTGGAAGGTAATAGAAAAGTGAGAGTATAGCTTCAAGGAACTTGAAGAAAGATATGCCATAAAAATGTTCGTTGTTTTTAGGCATTTTTGGTAGCTCCCCAGTATTATGCAGGTTTTCCGTCAGTGGTCGGAAATGTGTGGAAATGTTATCATTGAACATACTGGGAATGTGTGACCAAGTTAGCACCTCCAATTTGGACTCTGTTCCCAAGCAGAGTTAGCTGTTCCCAAGCAGAGTTAGCTGTTCCCAAGCAGAGTTAGCTGTTCCCAAGCAGAGTTAGCTGTTCCCAAGCACAGTTAGCTGTTCCCAAGCACAGTTAGCTGTTCTCAAGCACAGTTAGTTGTTCCCAAGCACAGTTAGTTGTTCCCAAGCACAGTTAGCTGTCACCATTGATGCCACCACAGAGGGCAATTTAATTTTCGGGCTGACCTCTGGGTCCTCGTGAAAACTGTAGTTCGTCATGTTTTCTCTCCAAGAAGATCTGAAATCCGATAAGCTTTTTCGTATTTTATATAGTAGACCACATAATATACTATATACTAAGATGTAAAAATCAAGCATTTCATGTATCCTTGCAGCATATTGCATTAAATGCAGCTGTCAAATAAATGAATGTCTATTCAGAAAAACATTGTGAGTTTGCCTGTACGAAGTAAAGAGGGGTATTGTGAGAGGTGGATCAGCTGTTGGCGGTGGAGGTGACGGTGTCCAGTTTAGTGAAAGTTTCTGGCCAATCATAGGATTGCATTGGCTGCCCATAGTACACATATAGCCAGTTGCCAATATTGATTTGCATATCAAAGACCAAGAAAGTTTTTTTTCAACTCATAGCTCAATATTTACGTTGTCACCCATAGTACATGTATAATGCCAAATGCATTTCTCGATTTGTATATCAAAGACCTCTGTCGTCGTCATATGACTGAAAAATTGTTGAGTACGACGTTAAACCCCAAGCATCTCACTCACTCAAAGACCTCTGTGATAAATTTGTGCACGAAATCCCCAGTGTCTTTTTACCCCTGTAGTGATCTACAACTCCATGACAAATGAAGTAAATGCTCTGCAACCCTGATGCATCAACAAACAGTGATAGTTGAATAATAATGTTGGCCTTTGTAGTTGATTTAATGGCAAAATCTTAGCACTGTCTAATTAGAGCATAATATCTTTGTATGACAGTGTCCGTCATTCTACTTTATTTTGGTTTAAAGGTCATTATTTGAACATATTACAGGACTTGAACATTACACAGTTTTTACGAACTACTCAGTCAGGGGAGCTACTGGTATTCTCTGAATGCCTTGTTCATGTGGGTATCCTTCTAAACAGATACTACAGAAGAAACCTTGGAATGTTCTGTGGAGGAGATGCTCTGTGATAAAGTACGCTGTGTTGAGCTGAGTAAACTGTGCGACGACAGACTGGACTGTGAGGATGGCATGGACGAAAAGAACTGTGAGCGGCCGCATACCTGCAGCAGTGAAGAGTTCGCGTGTACACACAATAACAGAGACATCTGCATCCCATTTTCTTGGGTATGTGACGGAGACAAAGACTGTGACAATGCCACTGAAGAAGCAAATTGTAAGTAACAGAAAATGTGAACCAAGTTTATTGAAAAAAAAAATTGTTAGAAAGCAGCTCAAAATTTTGAACCAGTTTGTTGAACGCAAGTGTAGAACAGCCAGCATAAGATATGAACCATTTTGTTAAAGCAAGTTCTATTGTAAGGCTGAATTTCAATAGATATATGGGGAGAGCACAAAATTTTCAACTAGGTGAAAGAAATTGTAAGGCCTGAAAAATTGTAAAGCATGAAATTGTGTGCCGGTTTGTGAAAGCAGAAAGGTCTGGTTATTCATGGAGTTATTTGAATAACTTCATAGCTTTTTGCTAAGCCGACATAGTTTGACAGCATTATGTGGCTGTCCTGTAAAGAGAATCTAGCAATTGGAGGCAAGGTTCCCCCCCATGATTTGCTTGGTTTCCACCCCCATGATTTGCTTGGTTTCCCCCATGATTTGCTTGGTTTCCTCTATGGTGTCAGGGCCTCAATGGTTAACACGCCAGCGCAGAGCAATGGGAAGGCCTGTCAGCAACCTGGTTGTGGGTTTTCAACCTGTCCAATTTCTCTCACCATAATGCTGGTTGCCTTCATATAAGTGAAATGTTCTTGTGCAACGTGAAACACCAATCAAATAAACAAACCTGTGGTGTCAATGCTATTATTATATAGTTTGTGGTATCCTTCATGGCTTGAATGATTTCCTACATGAATTGCTTTGTTTCCATGGTTTTGATTGCCTTCATGGTTTTGATTGCCTTCATGTTTTTCATTGCCTTCATGTTATATGGATTGTTGTCTTCACCAATTAGTTCTTTTGGGTACAGTTTACAACAGTCTTCTTTCAAACAATTTCAGGTGATAAAAGTTGCTCGACTGACGAGTTCACCTGTGTGAATAAGGACTGTGTGCCCAATGATGTGGTCTGTGATGAACTAATAGACTGTGGGGACGGCTCGGATGAGACCAATTGTGAGTCGGTGCTATTTGGATTTTATTGCCTGTTTTGTTACCATGAAGAATCCCGTTGTTCTGTATAATATTTAACTTCAAGTCAAGTTTTCAGATTTTGTACTAAGCCAAAATATTACTATTAAACATGATGTTAAGTATGAACCAGGTCTGTAACTGGGTGGGGTGTCATGTGTGGTGTCTTCAGCATGACATTTTCGTGTCAGCAGCACTTAGTTGGCTGCATGGACTCACCCTGCCACGAAAAGACACAGTATATCTACATACACCTACTGACTTGTCCTGACGGAAAAATGATAAAGTACGACATGTAAACTCAAGCATATGTACATTTAATGCCATATTCAAACATTGTTCGCTTATACTACGGCGGTCAGTTTTATGGGTGGAAAAACATCCAACAGTTGACCAGTCCAGACATTCAACTTCGGTCTTTATTTATTTATTTGATTGGTGTTCCACACTGTACTCAAGAATATTTCAATTACGCAACGGCGGCCAGCATTATGGTGGAAGGAAACTGGGCATAGCCTGGGGAAAACCCACGACCATCCGCAGGTTGCTGACAGTCCTTCCCACTGGGTCAATACTCTATAACCTTCCCTGTGAAAATTTTATGCCACCATTGTGTACGTGGAAAATTTTTCAGTATAAAAGCACCAATTTAAATGAATTCTATATTTTACATTGTAAATATATCATTCACTATCATTTAAAACTTTCCTTTTTAAAACAGTCAATAACGTTCTAATACAACATGGAATGTGAAGCCGCTCAACAAGGCTGTCGCTATGAGCTTGTGCTGACTTATAGACTGGGAATAAAGTCTGCCAGTATTCAGCAGATGGTCGTGGTTTTCTCTTAGGGCTCTGCCCAGTTTCCTCCCACCAGAATGCTGGCTGCCGTCATATAACTTGAAATATATTTGAGTACAGGGTAAAACATTAATCAGATAAATGAATTCTAAAACAAAAGGGCTTAGAAATGCACTACAAACATGTAGTTCTTTGTTATCAGCGCTTATGCCTGCCCTAAAAATTAGGTTTAATATTTACAGTAATGCCTAAATGTTTACCAGGTCCTACCATCCCAGATCTGATGCCGGAGGATCTGTGCAGCAAGTATGGCATGTTTCTGTGCGAGTCTGGAACTTGTATTGAGTCCTCCAATCTGTGTGACAAAAAACCGGACTGCGAAGATGGTGATGATGAAGATTGGTTTCGCTGTGGTAAGACTTATCACACATGCAACAGTTGGAATAAAGAATTTCCCTTTAGACCATTGGTAGAAACGTGGACTCGAAACCCAAAGATTGCTGATTCAAATCCCCACTTAGAAATCTTGAAAAACTTGGATTTGGTGATTCACCTGCTTTCATTGCTTGTGAGGGCTTTGTGAAAATGAACAGTAGATGATGCTTGTGCAGGGGATTTATTCAAGGCTGCCTGCTTTGACCGATGCTCCAGTTTTACTTCTTTCAAGTCCAGCTCATGGTGGCTTCTTCTCAGGCCATCTGTGGTAAGGTCTGCCAGCAATCAGCGGATGGTGGTGGGTTTCCTCAGGTTCTGCCCAGTTCTCACCATACGAGTAAAACACCAATCAGATAAATAAATGAATATTACTTCATTTAATTCCATCGGGTAACTGACTTTTGTTTCCCAGGGTATTCTTATGTTCAAAAAGATTTTTAAAGCCCAACTCTTGTGGCGGCACATATGTTGGATATTGGGGTAATCTAGAATTGATCTGTTTGAGTTTTAGGCTAGAAGATTGAGGAATTCTGTATGCATATCTGATGCTTTTGTGTTTGACAGGAGGACAGGTGTGTGGCGAAGACGACTTTCTCTGCTCTGATGGCTTCTGCATAGAGCAGCGCTACCGCTGTGATGGAGAGAGGGACTGCAACGACAACTCGGATGAGGATCCCGTCCTGTGCATCAATGTCACCACAACAACACTGGCTCCTCCCCCTGGTAACAACTTCTCATGAATTTGTGTTTGCATGGAGCGTTAAGGGGCTGCATGTACCATCACAAAACTCAATAAATCAATTTTTAGCTCACCTGTACGAAGTAAGGAGAGGTACTGTGATAGGGGGACCAGAAACCATTGATGGCAGTGTCGGTGTCCAGCTTGTTGGCCAATCATAGTTACAGTGGCCATCCATCGTACACAGATAACCAATCATCGGTAGCAATTTGCATAGCAAAGACCAAGAAAGTTTTTTTTACCACATAGCTTAACATTTCCTCCGCTGTTCAGAGTTGCAATTGCCACCCATAGTACATGGATTGCCAAATGCAGTTTGTGATTTACAAATTAAAGATCTCTGCAGTGAATTTATGCTCAAGCTGCCCACAGTGTCTTTCACCACCACAATGATTTACAACCCCATAACATATGAAGTCACTGCCCTGCAATCCTTACGCATCCGATAAACGATCAGAGTTGTGACAGTTTAATAATTTTGGCCTTTCTTGTTGATTTAATGGCAAGATCTTAGCACTGTGTAATTAGAGAATACTCTCTGTATAGCAGTGTCAGTCTACTGTTTGGTTTAGAGGTCAATATTTGAATGTATCACATGACTTGAACGTTATGCAGTTTTATGAACTGCTCAGTCAGGCGAGCTACAGGTAGTCTTGGATTGCTTTTATAAGAACTGGTACAGTGAGATATCATTGAGCTGTCTCTGGGTAATCTGGGGAAGTGTGTGCGGTAGCAAGTTCTGAATAGTAGACTTGAAAGAAAGAAGACCAACTCACTTGAAAATACCTTGCAGTTAAATACAGGATTGTTGACAAAGAAATAGGAAGTAAAAGATAGAAGGGAAATCTTCGCAGGCCGGTTTGTGTGCTGAACTGATGTTGAGGACGGCCTGCGTGCTGGGGATGTCTGACTAAACCTAGATGCATAAATACAGTGGCATATGCAAAAGCTGTTGTGACTGTGAGTCTTTACTGGTCAACTGTCCCAGAAGAAAGAGCTGTTTTAAACGCGTGTAGGAAAATCATGATGAAACCTAAACTACATATACAATGTTTCAACGGAGTAATAACTAATATAAGAACAATGAGACAATGCATACGGTTATACCTTAATCACTGATAAGGTGTGACCAGGTAAAGGATGATTGGAGTTGACAACTGACTGACATATGCTTAGTTCTGTTAAAGAATTGTGACAACACTCACTCACTCACTTATGCCTAACCTAAGTGACACATCAGTTTACTGGGAATATGAGAAGGGTGAAAGCGAATGCAATAAGTTCATGTCTTATGTGGGCATGTGTAAACTACTGGGCACACATGGAAGTATTGGCGATATATGTAACTCTAGCATAGACCAAGGTAATAGATGTCATGAATGTAAAATACAGTGTGCATTCAACTATCAAAGTAGCAGCAAGAATGATTAAACCTATCATTATCTTAAGGCAGCTCGGCCAAATGGGATCAAAACTTTTCACAACTTGGGAGCGAAATTGTTTAGTTTAAACAAAACAAGGTAATAATCATTATCAAGATTATTAAATATTTATCCATGTTGCTACTGATTACCAATGAGGGAATTAAAATATAAGACATATGGATTATTGACATTCAGTTGGGGCTGCCATTTTGTCACATGATCGAAACAGAGTGGGGCTCTGACCCATCCCACGGTCCAGGATTTTATTAAATTTTTTTTTTTTTATTTAGCATCAAAAATACATACACCTCTACAAACAAACTTTGTCTAGTATTGAGACAAACACATTTACAAACAAACACGTATAACAACTAGACATAAACGAATCAAGACAAACAGGAATACACCCATACGAACATTAAACAAGATGATAGAACGGAACATAGATTCGGACTGAACAAATAGGCCTGATCTTATCATACTTTTGTTTGTTAGACACCTGTGAAAAAGGTCTTCATTTCATTTCAAATTATCCCTTGACCCAGGCCACAGCTGAGGATTATCATACCTGTGACTGGCTGTATACAAAGGTCACTTTGTAACTAAATGGTTCAAGCGGACTCTACAAATATTACTTTAAAAGCTACAGCACATGCACCAAAGTATTAAAGGTGATAACATTACAATATCATGTAACGTGTTGAAGTTACCAGTGGAAATATTCGATTGATCATAGTCCAAAGATGGGAAGTAGTGAATTCAGAAAATTTCAATGTTTTGCTGATTAACATCTTAATAATACACTAGAACACTAAGGTAAACTTTTTGATGTCAACTCCATGGTCAGTTACACAAAAGATGAGGAAGAAGGGGGAGAATATGTACATACATGTATATATATATATATATATATATATATATATATATATATATATATACACCCAATTGTTTGACACAAAAATTAAAATACATGTCCAATGGTCCCACATGACTCTATTTAATAAATAATTAAAATACATACTGTTCATGCTACCATTCTGGGGGCCTCCAGGGCCATACTGTTACCTAGACGCTAAATACAGTGGCTTACACAAAAGTTCCTGTGACATATTCTTTACTGATGGGCTCTCCTAGGAGAAAGAGGGGGACTTCTGTCTCTAACCCCCCTAGGACACCAGATAGGTATTAAATCTAAAATCTTGTTTGTTTTCAGTTTTCTGCACATTCCGACATTCCTTATGCACACACTGTCCCCATGTATTAAACTAGAACATTTGCCAAATATTCGTGTTTCTAAATTTTTTCTTCCAGTTCGTATGTTTTTATCCTTGTAGAGTTTTGCAGTTCTGACATGTTCCGCTGTGAGTCGGGTCACTGCATACCGTGGACATCCATGTGTGACGGAGCCGAGGACTGTCCGAACGGCTCTGATGAAGGAGGACTCTGTGGTGAGAAATATTGATACTGACATTCACAAAAAAACGTGATTTTTCATTGAATCAGTTCAGAGCACATAACACACATTGCAACAGATTTTTTGATTTATTATTTTATTTGATTGTTGTTTTATGCCGTACTCAAGAATATTTCACATATAGGACAGCAGTCAGCATTACGGTGGAAGGAAACGGCACTGAAACTTTGTAGGACTTAATTGGTTTGCTGTGCTTTGTAATATGTATGTACATGTGTAACCTTTATAGGTGATGAAACATTTCCAGATGGTGGCTTAATAACTGCCAAAATATTGAGCACAAAATACATGAGCCTTATTTGAGTAGTTTACATGTGTTAGTCCCCAGCAGGTACCAGAGAGTACACGTATTCTCCTCCTCTGTCCTTTAGTCACAAGTCTTTCAACGAGGTTCATCATATGAAATGAAACTTGATACAAGTCTTAACCAGGAGGACTTAGACGTTGAGTTTCAGATCACTTCATCAATCTTACACGTTAGCTATTATTCTGACAGCTCAACCCAGCATGGAGAAAAGCAAGATGTACTATCACAGTGCTGTTAAATGTTTGTGTTCTTTTGGTGTGCTTCATTTTTCCTGATGTCATACATTGAGTAGTTTGTTTGGCACCCGCCTGTTTTTTGTGTCCCCAGAGTCTGCCTGTGTGGATTCGTCCTGTAACCATGTCTGTATGCCTACCCCTACTGGTTCCCTGTGTAGGTGCCATGAAGGATTCACCATGTTGTCTGACAATGTCACCTGTATAGGTAAGCGCATTGACCATGTTGTCTGACAGTGTCACCGGTATAGGTAAGCCCATTGATCGTGTTGTCTGACAGTGTCACCTGTATAGGTAAGCCCATTGACCATGTTGTCTGACAGTGTCACCTGTATAGGTAATCCCATTGACCATGTTGTCTGACAGTGTCACCTGCATAGGTAATCCCATTGACCATGTTGTCTGACAATGTCACCGGTATAGGTAAGCCCATTGACCATGCTGTCTGACAATGTCACCGGTATAGGTAAGCCCATTGACCATGTTGTCTGACAGTGTCACCTGTATAGGTAAGCCCATTGACCATGTTGTCTGACAATGTCACCGGTATAGGTAAGCCCATTGACCATGCTGTCTGACAGTGTCACCTGTATAGGTAAGCCTATTGATCATGTCTGACAATGTCACCTGTATAGGTAAGCCCATTGATCATGTTTTCTGACAGCGTCACCTGTATAGGTAAGCCCATTGACCATGCTGTATGACAATGTCACCTGTATAGGTAAGCCCATTGATCATGTCTGACAATGTCACCTGTCTAGGTAAGCCCATTGATCAAGATTCCACTTGAATACTTAATTTTTCACACATAATAATTGCAGGGTTTGTACATTTTAAACATTTCAAACTTCCAGGCCACGTGAAGAAATATATTTTATAGCATCAAGGCATTGCTGCAAAGAATTCTAATATTCAATGTTATTTAAGGCCTGGAAGAGATATTTTGTGATTCCAGACTTCCCAGTGTTTTCAGAGCCCTGTACAAACCCTGTAATTGTGGTAATTCCATGCCGCAGTCCTAGAAGGAAGCACTCTTAAATGTTATCTATGCATGCATCATTGCAAAAAGTAGCTGAGCATTATGAAACTTTTTTATTTTAAGAATAAGGGGCCTCCGTGGCTCAGTTGGTTAGTGCGCTAGCACAGTGTAAAGACCCAGGAGCCTCTCACCAATGCGGTCACCGTGAGTTCAAGCCCAGCTTATGCTGGCTTCCTCTCCAGCCGTATGTGGGAAGGTTTGTCAGCAACCTGCGGATGATTGTGGGTTTCCCCCGAGGTGTTCCTGGTTTCCACCCACCATAATGCTGGCCGTTGTCGTATAAGTGAAATATTCTTGAGTACGGCGTAAAACACAAATGAAATAAATAAAGAAATATTTTAAGAATAAAGATACAAGAAAGCATTTTTATTGATTTAATTCTTTGAATTTTGCATTTACTTAATCCTTTAGGCCTTGCCAATTTAAATGTTTGTTTTATTGGCAGAATGAATTTTTTTCTTTTTTTTTTTTTTCAGTTTTGTCGGAAAGAAAACTAGAAAGTCATCTAATTTTAGGAAAATGTGCCAGACTTTCCAGACTGTTGTTCCTGTTATAAATGTACTTAAGTGATTTGGAAAAACTTAAACAATCATTAAGCATTAAGGTCCAACAAAACAAAAATGTGGATTTTTATGTTTGTTTTTATTCTATTTTTAGATTGTTTTAGTGTTGGCTCGTGCGTGAAAAAAAGAAAAACAAAACCAAATGAAATTGGTGTTGTGTTAATTTGTCTTGATGCAGAGTTAGATTTATATAGTCAAGAATTACAACTCTATCGATGCACATTGTCAACTTTAAACATGAGGCAAAGATAGCACTTAAGGCAAAGTGAAGAAAGGATTCAAACTTCTAAAGAGCAAACTTTCAGTTTGTAGAAATAATCAAACAGTTGTTAGATATGCACATTAACAGCGTTACAAAGTGGTATGGACTAGTGCTAAGACTTTCCTCTCTCTTCACAGATCAAGATGAATGTGCTGTCAGTGTTCCACTTTGTAGTCAGATGTGTGTTAACACCGAAGGATCCTTCTCCTGTAGGTGTGCTGAAGGATACAGCCTGACCAGTGACAACAGAGGCTGTAAGGCCATGGGTAGGTCATGGTAGGTTATGTGGAGTCAGATGTGTGTTTACACCGAAGGATCCTTCTCCTGTAGGTGTGCTGAAGGATACAGCCTGACCAGTGACAACAGAGGCTGTAAGGCCATGGGTAGGTTATGTGGAGTCAGATGTGTGTTAACACCGAAGGATCCTTCTCGTGTAGGTGTGCTGAAGGATACAGCCTGACCAGTGACAACAGAGGCTGTAAGGCCATGGGTAGGTTATGTGTAGTCAGATGTGTGTCCACACCGAAGGATCCTTCTTGTGTAGGTGTGCTGAAGGATACAGCCTGACCAGTGACAACAGAGGCTGTAAGGCCATGGGTAGGTTATGTGTAGTCAGATGTGTGTCCACACCGAAGGATCCTTCTTGTGTAGGTGTGCTGAAGGATACAGCCTGACCAGTGACAACAGAGACTGTAAGGCCATGGGTAGGTTATGAGTAGTCAGATGTGTGTTTACACCGAAGGATCCTTCTTGTGTAGGTGTGCTGAAGGGTACAGCCTGACCAGTGACAACAGAGGCTGTAAGGTTATGGGTAGGTCATGGTAGGTTATGTGGAGTCAGATGTGTGTTTACACCGAAGGATCCTTCTTGTGTAGGTGTGCTGAAGGAAACAGCCTGACCAGTGACAACAGAGGCTGTAAGGTCATGGGTAGGTCATGGGTAGGCTATGTGTAGTCAGATGTGTGTCCACACAGATGGATCCTTCTTTTGTAGGTGTGCTGAAGGAAACAGCCTGACCAGTGACAACAGAGGCTGTAAGGTCATGGGTAGGTCATGGTAGGCTATGTGTAGTCAGATGTGTGTCCACACAGATGGATCCTTCTCCTGTAGGTGTGCTGAAGGATACAGCCTGACCAGTGACAACAGAGGCTGTAAGGCCATGGGTAGGTTATGTGTAGTCAGATGTGTGTCCACACCGAAGGATCCTTCTTGTGTAGGTGTGCTGAAGGATACAGCCTGACCAGTGACAACAGAGACTGTAAGGCCATGGGTAGGTTATGAGTAGTCAGATGTGTGTTTACACCGAAGGATCCTTCTTGTGTAGGTGTGCTGAAGGATACAGCCTGACCAGTGACAACAGAGGCTGAAAGGTCATGGGTAGGTTATGAGTAGTCAGATGTGTGTTTACACCGAAGGATCCTTCTCCTGTAGGTGTGCTGAAGGGTACAGCCTGACCAGTGACAACAGAGGCTGTAAGGTCTTGGGTAGGTCATGGTAGGTTATGTGGAGTCAGATGTGTGTTTACACCGAAGGATCCTTCTTGTGTAGGTGTGCTGAAGGAAACAGCCTGACCAGTGACAACAGAGGCTGTAAGGTCATGGGTAGGTCATGGGTAGGCTATGTGTAGTCAGATGTGTGTCCACACAGATGGATCCTTCTTTTGTAGGTGTGCTGAAGGAAACAGCCTGACCAGTGACAACAGAGGCTGTAAGGTCATGGGTAGGTCATGGTAGGCTATGTGTAGTCAGATGTGTGTCCACACAGATGGATCCTTCTCCTGTAGGTGTGCTGAAGGAAAGGGGCTGACCAGTGACAACAGAGGCTGTAAGGCCATGGGTAGATCATGGTAGGCTATGTGTAGTCAGATGTGTGTCCACACAGATGGATCCTTCTTTTGTAGGTGTGCTGAAGGAAACAGCCTGACCAGTGACAACAGAGGCTGTAAGGTCATGGGTAGGTCATGGTAGGCTATGTGTAGTCAGATGTGTGTCCACACAGATGGATCCTTCTTTTTTTAGGTGTGCTGAAGGAAACCGCCTGACCAGTTACAACAGAGGCTGCAAGGCCATGGGTAGGTTATGTGGAGTCAGATGTGTCCACACAGATGGATTCTTCTTTTGTAGGTGTGCTGAAGGAAACCGCCTGACCAGTAACAACAGAGGCTGTAAGGCCATGGGTGGGTCATGGTGGTCTATGTGGAGTCAGATGTGTGTCCACACAGATGGATTCTTCTTTTGTAGGTGTGGTGAAGGAAACCGCCTGACCAGTAACAACAGAGGCTGTAAGGCCATGGGTAGGTCATGGGTAGGCTATGTGTAGTCAGATGTGTGTCCACACAGATGGATCCTTCTTTTGTAGGTGTGGTGAAGGAAAACGCCTGACCAGTAACAACAGAGGCTGTAAGGCCGTGGGTAGGCCTTTGTAGGTTATGCGCAGTCAGATTTATGTGTCAACAGGTGGAAAGCCTGAAGATCTTGGTGGCTTTTTTCCCACTGTAGTGCTGGCTGCAGTCCCATAAATTCAATATTAGCGTAAACACCAATCAAATATATATCAATAAATTAACTACCTCCATAGCCAGACGTTTTAGGTAAGAACAAACATGTGTGATAGGATCCAAACGTTTAGAGCAAAATTAGAATCCCAAGCAACATAATGTGTATCCCAATATACAAGGTGCTTGCACGGGGAATTTTCCCTCTCTAAATATTTTTGGGGCCTTGGTGTCTACAAATGGTTGACAGTTGACGCTAGTGTGGCGGCGTCCACTCTCTGACCTGAGTATGTTGATGACCACTTTCTTCACCAAATTCATTTGTGGCATGGATGTCATACTTGCCAAAGGTTGGTGGCTTTAATATTTGGGCTCGCTGTGAGTTCAAGCCCAGCTTATGCTGGCTTCCTCTCTGGCCGTAAGTGGGAAGGTCTGCCAGCAACCTGCGAATGGTCGTGGGTTTCCACCCACCATAATGCTGGCTGCCGTCGTATAATTGAAATATTCTTGAGTATGGCGTAAAACACCAATGAAATAAATAAATAATATTCAGACACTCCGCTTGAGATTCCCTCTGAAGCACAAATTTGTCCTTCCGTCGTGTATATGTGGTAAATTGGTGTTACATACATGTTTCATGCACATAGTGCACACAAGTTCATTTACATGTCTTGAAAAATGCCGGCATGGAGCAACTCTCATTTGGGACAAACCTTGAAAGGGAGGAAAATTTAGAAATGTGTGTTTATCGTTGCTCTGACCAGGTATAAGATCTTTGATTTTCAGTTCAGGAATATGGCAAACCTATTTTATTTAGTAGAAACTTTATATAACATCACACAACATCCTACATGCAGTGTACATACACTGGAGGTTATCTACACAAACAGCAAAATCTCAAGATGCACTTGTGTGTGTATGCACATTGTATTTCTGTATATGAATACAAGCTAAATTTTTTTATTGACATTTATTTTCAGAAAGCCGGCCAACTATCCTTCTTGGTCGTCTGCATGAAATTGTGAATCTGACGGAGAATGGACATAGTATGCAGGAGGTCATTACCGACATCAAAGGGGAGGTAACCTCGCTGGACATTAATGTGCACACTGGGGATATATACTGGACAAACTCTCTGGTAAGCCATTTTGTTCTGTGGTAGTTGGTTTTTCTAAAATGGCTGCAACAATCTCTGTTTATACCAATATGGGGCGCGATCAGAATAGCAGTCTGGTTATGCTTTAGAAATTCATTTCATATTTCGTAAGCTGATTCGTATTGATTTTGTAAATGGTTATTATTTAAACTTGGTCTGTTTTCAGTTTGTACATAGAATTCTGAGTAGAAATGCAAAATTTCTGTGAACAGGAATTTCAAGCTCCAGATTCCTACTTTAAACTGAGGCTTATTTACTCAAATATCTGGTTTCTCTGGTAACCGACTAGATTAATTGCAAGTTTGCATGACGGATGTGAGATACATTCTCTGTAAACTAGACTGATGGAATAGAATTTCTGGTTTCTATGGCAAGGGCCTGAAAACCGCTTGTTTCACACGATGCTACCAACTTTGGTAAACAAACCTTGCGGAGATAAAGTACATGCAGCAGTTTGAAGTTAATAAGATTTCCGGTTTCTAAAGCAACCAATTCATTAAAAATAACAGATTACAATTCCAGACTTTCATACTTTTAAGTGCTAATTCAGTCCCGAAAGAAACCAGACAAAAATATTGAAGTGATCTGAAAGGTACCCTATGGAAAAGAACTAACATGGTTGAAAAAAAATTTATGATGAATAGCTCTCTTTGACCCCTATAAGTGCAGAATCCTCAAAAACAAAATCTTCAGCAGTTTCCGTAAAATTTGTCTGATGTGATGTAGTAATATTTCTTATTTGACCATGAATTGGGCAGGTAGGATGTTGAGAAAGACAGTTAGGCTGGAGTGACATCATGTGGTCTTGAAAGTACGTTATTTGTTGCTATACATCAGCAATAGGCGACGATGATTGTCCTTCAATGACATCAAATCAGGTAAAATTAGAAACAATGGGAAAGGGTATTATCCTCCAAGACTAACAGCAGTTTTTAATACAATTCAATTTCTTTACTATTTAAGAAAGTAATTCAGACTATTTGGATCCTGGTCATCTATATTTAAGACATACAGGTCTTGACACGGTAGTAGCTCTTCAAGAAGGGATGATTGGATTGTCACACTTAGTTGATTATTTTTACCCTGGATATAGTGGAAGGCTCATAATTGTATAGGATCTTGGCACTTTGATGCCAGACATTCCCATAACCGAGAACTGAGATGGGCAAGTCGTAAACCCCCTTCCTGCCTGCAGCAAAGCTGTCCCAAGCTCTGAACTCTTGTAACGCCTAGGTTAGGATGATTTGTACTGCTATGTTTTACAACTCGTCATAAAGTAAATAAAGTGACTGTGTACAAAAAAACAAACAAAAACAACAACAGCTTTGCTCGCTTCCCTTACATCATAATGCTGACCAATGCCGTAGAAGTGAAATACATTGTATTCTTGAGTATGGCATAAAACACCAATTAAATAACAAAAGAAAAACACTAACAAACTCATTTGATGAACTTTAACTTACAGGTAAACTGTTTTTTTATCAAAAGTAAGCAAACTGTTTTTTATCAAAAATAAGCTCTTCAGAATATCACGAACTTGTTATTCTGAGGAAACATTTAAAGCCTGTATGATCCTATCCACAGGTTTGCTTTAAATCTTCAACCTTTTCAGCCCCTCAAGTACTTTTAAGAGTGGAATGTATGTATACAATTATTATGCAAATGATGCTGAGAATGATTTGTTTGTGTCATTAAAGATGCAAGCTTCACAAACTGGGTGAATGATTTCTCTACACTCCATAGTTCTCTCAGAATGCTCCAAAATATTGGTTGCAAAGGCGGTTGAAAAGGTTGAAGAATAAGGTAGATAAATAAATCAGACAGAAGAAAAAACTAACGCATTTCATGAATTTTAATGTACATATAAACTTCTTTTTGTATCACAAGTAAGCTCTTCAGAATATCACAGTTTTATTATTCTGAGGAAACCCTGTAAGATCTTATCCACGGGTTAGATACTGTGCATATTTCCAAGGATTTTCCATCCTTTTTAAGGAAATATACATAAAATAAAAAATGCTTCAGCACAAAATATGCACCGAACCAATTCGACAGTCAGATAATCATGATGATTGTATGTCCTTGTGTACTTACTCTCATGGGGAAATAAGTCATGATTGTTCATCCTTTAAACTAGGCATAGACTTCAGGCTGCTGAGTTCCCAAAGCTGGAAATTTGTCAGGTGACAGTTTCTCCGACGCATTTGGCATGTTCTTTCGGAATGTTATTTAACCACGATCTTTCCAGACAGGCAATAAAAATAGCCTTTCTAGTCTTCATACGTGGTTTTGACATGGGTCATCCATAACCTATGAGGGTAAAACTGTCTTTCTTTCAACGTGTTGGTATTTGTAAATCCGCAAACGTAATGGTGAAGTTGTTACTACCAAAAGCTCAGCAGGAAGACAAACAGTGCTAGGCAGAAAAAACTGCTACTTCGTGCAGATTGATAGAGGTGATGGTAAAAAGTGGCCGTCATACAGTGCCTGTCAATCGTCCGTAACACGGTAAAGGAGAAATTTTAGGTTATTTAGGTTATGTGGCCTAGTGGTAAAGAATGCTTGCCTTTCAGTTTCTTGGTCAGTTAATTTGCGGGTTCTCCCTTTCTGTGGGGCGCTGATGACAATGAGAGGAGGTGGCTTATCTTTTAATCCCTTGAGGTGGTGCTTGTGTGTGAAACAGGACGTTGAGCAATTCTTGCGTCAAAAATGCATTGTAGCACAAGGTCTACAATGTTTACAGTTTATCCGTTTCTGTTGTAACATACAGGGTTCAAAAAGATGTGATCATAATGAGCTAGGAAAGGAATGTTTGATGTTAGTAAAATTACTTCAAGGTCCTACTGCCAGGTGTTTTACAGGTGCCATTTAAGTGCTAGTTTTGCAGTTTGTACACTCTGATGTACGTTGAAGACCATTTGTCTTCTATTGCATGTCAGAATTTTCTTCTGTAAGCTTGTCAAAGGTTCGCACCTCTGAGCAGTCCTGTTTCCTGTACCCATAAAACTGACAACCAAAATACAAGTGAAAACTGTTAAGAGTATGAATGCCTACACATGTAACTTACTCACAGTGGTTTATAGGGATTGCTTTAGCTAAATGGCATACACGTTTTGTATCAGGTCCATACTTGTCACAAATTCAGATATGGCTACTGTTAAAATGTTTTGCTCTAGGAAGTTTAAAATTGGGAGACTGATGATTCTTTACTGCAGTAGACTACAGTCTACCAATCATAATTCAAGAGACATTCTGAAGAGACAGTGAATTTAAGGAATGCATGAAAATGAAATCTAAAAAAAAAAAACAAAATTCAAATTGGGTTTTAAAGGAAATGAAGAAAGTTATTGTGAATACAAAGTTTTATGTGAACTACGGTATTAAGTGTTAGTACACTGGTGGTTAAAAACTATTTGGCCCCACCCTGCTTCTGGCATCTCATCCTATACTGTTGGGTGTTGCACTGGTATCCTGAATCTCCATATCCTTCAAATCCACACTTTCCTTCAAATCTGCATTCTCCACATTCACATCCTCAGAATCCACACTCTCCACATTTCGCATCCTTCAAATCTGCATTCTCCACATTCGCATCCTTCAAATCTGCATTCTCCACATTCGCATCCTTCAAATCCGTATTCTCCACATTTCGCGCCCTCAGTATCCAATCTCCACATTCGCGTCCTCAGTATGCACACTCTCCACAAACTCATCCTCCGAAACCGCACTCTCTATATTCACATCCAAATCCGCACTCTCCAAATTCATGCCCTCCAAATCCACATCACTGGCATCCTCACCAGCCTGTGTGAAACGAATATAGTTTATTTTATGCGAGGGACAAACAGTGTAACAGTACACGTATCTGCCAGAGTAGATTAACATTAAGGCTTTGTGGTGATGTCCTTTGTGCTGTGAAGTTGCCCGAAGGCATCATGGTTTAGATCAGTACATTTTGACACGTATATTATTATTGTTTAAAGTACTGTGTAAAACACAAATATTTCCAGAAATATTTAATTTAGAGGATTACTGTAATTCAACCTTTCTGCATTTGTTCGAGGTGTTTATTCAAGCATATTCTGAGGACATTATTCTGTGCAGACTGATAAAATTACACTTTTTGTAAAGTCCTGAAATTGACCAACCCAATCAATGTGATTTTGTCTCAAAATCAGTTTAAAGTTTGTGTTAACCCCACTGCGCATTCACTTGCGAAAAGGTTGAAGAAATTCAGAAATCTTCTGTGGATTATTTTGATGATACTAACAGGTACACCTATATACCTCTCCATATTAAGATGCATTCATTTGCAGCACCGCATCACAAAGGGATGTCCCCCCTTGAAGTTGTAACGTTGAAACTTGCAACGTCCATATTAAATTTCAGAGCTGTTCAGATGGCTTCAACTTCAGCTTGTAATATCAAGATATCAGAAATGCGCACCGTTTTGTATTTGATTATTTGAAACCTATCATTTCTCCACAAAAAAAAATCCTACTTTTATAACCCCTGCAGCACAATCCTCAATTGTTAATGCTGGTCTGGTTATTGGAATACAGAACTGCCAAAGTATAGATGTAAGTCTGGATTTATCTTGTGCTTTAAAGAGAAAAGCATCGACTTAGTTTTGGAAGGGCTGAATTCAACTTGCCAGTTTTTTGTGCCGCAGAAATATTTTCTCAAGATCCTCATTCAAAATAGTAGCATGTAATGGGTTGACAACAGTTACGCAAACAATGAATAGTTAGCAAATAGCCTTGCGTTACAATTAAGGTCAACAGTGATGTTGTTTATGTACACCAGAAACAACAATGGAACCAGGACGGACCCTTGTGGGGCCATTGCTGGAACAGCCTTTTGGGTCTGATGTTATTCCATTTATGACAACGGATTGTCTTCTGTCAGACAGGTACTTCCAATCCAGAACATGCCAATAGGGTCTGATTTATAAAGAAGGCCTCTGTCATACTCTGTCAAATGCTTTTGTGATATCGCAAAAGACGGCCCTGACCTCTTGACCCTTGTTGATGGCATTGACAATATAGTGATAAATGTCAAGCAGCTGATACGCAGTGCTATCACCGGGTATAAATCCGGAATGGGCACTTGATAACAATGGATTTCTTGCCTTTTCTGTGAAGTGGCAGAACGTTTGCTGTTTTTAACAAATTAGGCATTTTCTTATGATTCAAGCACTAATTAGTATTAGGTAATTTTGTCAGTGGTACTTCTGGTATTGAGTAAAGTTGTCAGTCGGAACTTGTGGTTTTTAATGTTAGATTCCCTAGAAAATCCGACCTGCATGCGTCGTTTACATTTAGATTTGACGACACATTGTGTGTATCATTTGTGGTAAGGACTATAAATTCTAGGCTATTTCCAAGACATTGGAGTGGTGGGAGAACAATGTCGGTGTTTGGGATAGTAGCACATTCAATATGGAAGTCATTAAAAATATTTGTAATTCTTTTAGGGTCGCTCTCAATGTTTCCATTGTAAGACTTGTCTGGGAAAGCCATGCAAGCATTATTTTCTTTCATCAAACATTTTACCAGTTTCCACCAGTCCTTGGAACCTAATCTCAAATCAGAAATATTTCTGTTTAAACTACTATCATAATCACATTTGGTTTTCCTCAATTTTGATACTGTAAAGTACTTATTATTCGCTGGAATTTATTTTCGCGGATTTTCTCCAAAAATATCTTCACGGGAATTAATTTTCGCCTATTTAAGAGAAAACTGAAAAAGAAATCTTAAAACCTTAAAATTTTCCAAGAATAATATGGCCAAAATTATTCAAGCACGTCAAACGGGTATCATCATTAGTGGTTTTAATCCTCCTTTGTTTCCTGCGGTGTCGCTAATCCTCGTGATCTGGATCAGAGATTAAAACAATGGGGGATGGATTATAACTATGTATAACAGGGATGTTTTGAGTTAATACCTTTTTTTTATCATTGAAGGTAAAAATGGTTCTCCTGAATCATGTGACTTGTGAAAAATGATAGGCAACCTTTATTGAAACTGATTTACCCATTATTGGTCTCGGTGTGTTCCACAGGCACTAATGGAAACTTTTTCCTACCTATAGCAGTACAAGAGTTCTTATTTAACAGTGCATGTTACTGTGTAACAATGACTTTAGTGCATTTTTACATGCTTTTCTCTTCTGGAAAAGTTGGCTCTCTGATGCTGTTCCAGTTGTCTATAGTGCCATCGTCTTCATCGATGACTTGGCAAACATGTCTTCATGTGGATTGAATCCTGACACATAGCCAACTTTGGTTAAATTTCGGATACAACTGAACAGAACAATAAACAAGACATCTTGCTTTTAACTCACAACAAGACAGTACTTTAACTTGTGTATATTTATTGATTTCATTGGACATCACAGCCAATTGTTTAGATAATGCCACACTGTGACGCTATGAGTTTAGGGCCATTGGAGTTATACGTAGGCAGCTCTGCCAGAAACTTGCGGATGCTCATGGGTTTGTACCCATGCTTGACCCGGTTTCCTCCCAACTTAAAGCTGGCTGTCATGGTAGAAGTGAAATTTTCTGGAGTATGGCTTGATTGTTGCTTAGGTATTTTTCACTTCTACGATTAGTAAGATTTATGGGTAGAGGACACTGAAGTGCCCAGCATAAACCACTGACCTTTGGCAAGTTACTGGCGAACCTTCACCACATATAGGTGGAAAACAAGTGGTCTTCAGCGACCCATATACTGTGCAAACGACCTCATGAGCATTGTTGACTGCTTACTGTTAGTGAGACCACACAAACACTGAAAGTGGGGAAATCTAAACCTGTAAATAGACTTGACAATAGAATTAAATGGAGTTCTGTGTCATATTCAAGAGTGATACTTATGACAGTGACCAGCATAATGGTGAGAGGAAACCCGCGGAAACCGTTGGATACCCACAACCATTCGCTCCTGGGTCACTGTGCAGTGCTACCATGCTAACCACTAGGCCATGGAGTCCAAGAGACTTAGAATAAGCTGTATGGATAAATCACTGGTTTAATACCTCTTGTCTCTTCATCCAGAGAGCCATATTTTTGCGCTATTCTTGTGTTGGAGGTAATTGGCTTTTGAGGTTTTTTTGGCAAACACCAAAATAGATGTTGCAATGCAAACAGATGGTGCAGGAGAAAACTTTGTTTTCCCCCCTGCCTGATCAAATCTGGGCTTAGTCTACTTGAATGGGGGCATCCTTAAGCGCTGACAAGTAGTGGACAGATCCATCTGGTTTCTTTTGAATGTAGACTCCCAGCTGAATGCTTGAAGGTTCTCCAGTGTTATGTTGGCCTTTACCCAACTTTTCTTGTCTCGAGATAGGGACATCATATCACATCTTACTAAAATCGAGAGAACAACAGCAATAATGTCTGAATGCAGGAATTTTTGCCAGGGCTCTTGTTAATACAGTGCTGTTATTTTGATATGCGAAGATATTCCATTGCCTCTTTTCTCGTTCCCTTGTTGGCAGGTTTCTTTGCATAAAGGAAAATAACGACAAAACATTGTAAATGACCTTTCAATATGTCCCCTGGGGTTGCCCTTTTCATGACCCCCCCTCCCCTCCACCCCCTTGTCAGAAATGTCATGATAAAATGCCCAAGACGAGAATGTCCGGAAAAGGGATATAATGTCTATTAGAATCTACAGAAATATACATTCTTCAGTTTGTATCAACTATGTTGTATCAAGTTGATGGTGGTTAGTACCAGAGTGTCAGGGGAGAACCAGCAGCCTTTGGCGAGTTACTGATAAACCTTCCCATGGCATTTGATGTACTGGTATGAACACCATATTGATGGAATAGAAGGTTTTGAATGAACTTTAGATGGCCATAATTAGAATATCATTGATTGCTTATTGCCACCAAAGAGCTATTGTGATTCCCTCTCCAAGGCTAGTTTAGGAAATGCGCACCTTGTGTACATGTCACAATGATTGAAATCCAATCGCCTTTAATATGTGTGAACAATTGTAATGTAGGTGTTACAGCATAATCATTACACCTAGGTTCGTTAGTAGATCTTAATTATTTTATCATTTCAATTTCTGTTTGATGGTCAGATGTCAAGCAACGTTGTTTTAATAGTCCGATATACAATTCTGTATCCTGTACAATCCTAATGATGTATGTTGTGAAATCCTACAAGAATAGGTCTACTACATCAAAATATTTAGGGGGCCTCCGTGGCTCAGTTGGTTAGCGCGCTAGCACAGCGTAATGACCCCAGAAGTCTCCCACCAATGCCTTTGCTGTGAGTTCAAGTCCAGCTCATGCTGGCTTCCTCTCCGGCCGTACGTGGGAAGGTTTGTCAGCAACCTGCAGATGGTCGTGGGTTTCCCCTGAGCTGTGCCCGCTTTCCACCCACCATAATGCTGGCCGCCGTCGTATAAGTGAAATATTCTTGAGTCTGGCATAAAACACCAATTAAATAAATAAATAAATCAAAATATTTACACATTCTGTATGACTGGTTGAAAGTTGGAGGTCACGTGAGCACCCTTTTGTGTCTAAAACAAAATGGCCACCCAATTATAAAGCATTGGGGAAAAGGGCACTTTGAACGCTAGCACCCAGTAAGTCCCAGTTATATAAAATAACGTCAAGAAAGCTTTGCAGAAACATTCAGACTATCTGGAAAGCTGAAAATTATTCGAATCCAGTGGATACAAGATCGCTGACAGCGATTCAAAATAGGCATTTTCCTGTGTAATAACATAAGGAGGTCCGTTTTCTTCACCCAGGCCATGTGTTACTAAGGTCTCTAGCTTCGTTGGACAGACTTGAATGTATGTACGCCTACGTACACATGGTGAAGAGCAGGAGTGACTAGCTGTACTCGAGTAACATACATAGTTAGAGCCACAATCAGAACCAGATAAATGAAGATAAGTCAATCATACAAAAAGAACCAGCTCCATCAATTGTAGGACTACATAAAGCTAGATCAGTCAACCCATTCCTCTGTGATGGAATAGACCAAGAAATAAAACGTCCTAGTCATGGCTGCATGACAACAGTCGTACTGACCACACAGCCACCGGTGGATTTCTACTGAGAAACGATACTTATTTGGATTTTCATTACAAAATTGTCTGGGGCGACTGGAAATCTCTTTTTCGAGATAAAAAAAAAAAATTCTTTTTACTAATCATTTTTGCAACAGAGGGGTGCATGTGCCATCATCACTCTGGTAGAACATTAGCCAGTCAGCCATATTGGAGTCCTTTTGACATGGGGTGGTATAGCGGCAGTACTCCAGTATGGCTGCCAGAAGTGGGTCATGCAAAATTGTCTTTATAAAGATGCAAAAAAGAAATTTTTTTTATTCCTAGTAGTATAGTTAGGGCAAAAAATTTCTGTTTGAAGGCTAAAAATATAAAAGACAATTGTTTATGAACTGTTATTATATTTAGCCCTCCCCTGAATGACCAATAGGCTGGTAGATTAGTGGAACTTCGGTGCCATATGCTTATTTTTAATCATTGGTTGATTATCGCAGGGCCTGAGATACTATTGCAGGTCCTAACTAAATTGAGCCAGTCAAAAATCAGTTTAAAGCAAGTTTGATGAAAAAGCCTTTACAGTCTATTGTACACATGCACCACTTATGGCGTATCAGTGATTCTCCATCTAGAGGGGACATGTATCGGTGATTCTCCATGTAGAGGGGACACGTATCGGTGATTCTCCATCCAGACGGACACGTATCAGTGATTCTCCATGTAGAGGGGACACGTATCGGTGATTCTCCATGTAGAGGGGACACGCACTGGTGATTCTCCATCCAGAGGGACACGTATCAGTGATTCTCCATGTAGAGGGGACACGTATCGGTGATTCTCCATGTAGAGGGGACACGTATCAGTGATTCTCCATCTAGAGGGGATATGTATCGGTGATTCTCCATGTAGAGGGGGCACGTATCGGTGATTCTCCATGTAGAGGGGACACGTACCGGTGATTCTCCATCCAGACGGACATGTATTGGTGATTCTCCATGTAGAGGGGACACGTATCGGTGATTCTCCATGTAGAGGGGACACGTATCGGTGATTCTCCATCTAGAGGGGACACGTATCGGTGATTCTCCATGTAGAGGGGACACGTACTGGTGATTCTCCATCCAGACGGACACGTATCAGTGATTCTCCATGTAGAGGAGACACGTATCGGTGATTCTCCATCTAGAGGGGACATGTATCAGTGATTCTCCATGTAGAGGGGACACGTACCGGTGACTCTCCATCCAGAGGGGACACGTACCATCTGGAGGGGACAGGTACCGGTGACTCTCCATCCAGAGGGGACACGTACCGGTGACTCTCCATCCGGAGGGGACAGGTACCGGTGACTCTCCATCCGGAGGGGACAGGTACCGGTGACTCTCCATCCGGAGGGGACAGGTACCGGTGACTCTCCATCCGGAGGGGACAGGTACCGGTGACTCTCCATCCGGAGGGGACACGTACCGGTGATTCTCCATCCAGACGGGACACTCCATCTAGAGGGGACATGTATCGGTGATTCTCCATCTAGAGGGGACATGTATCGGTGATTCTCCATCCAGAGGGGACAGGTATCGGTGATTCTCCATCCAGAGGGGACAGGTATCGGTGATTCTCCATCCAGAGGGGACACGTACCAGTGATTCTCCGTCTAGAGGGGGACACAAGAGACTCTTGAGTTTGGGAGGAATAAATCCACAGCAAGCTAATTCGGTTGTTAATGTTGCTTGTATGTTGTAAATGAAGATGTCGACATGCTTTAACTGTGGAAACGTTTGTTCGAACATATACATAGCTCTTCGGGCAATTAAGTTTGCTAAATTATGATAAGTTCATGCACCCAGCTGTTTCAGCATGTCACATTGTAAGACTTAATGTTATGTATTAGCAAGGATATACAGGGTACCTAGTATCTATTTATTTTATGTAGCAGTATTCAAAATAGTCAACTTTGTGCAGTATTTTTGAGGTGGAATGTGTAAATTTGGTCTACTAGTCAATATAACTGTTTTATAGTTTTGACTTGACACTGCTGGAATTTGCCAACTTGAGAAAAAAAAAGTTATACTGGATATAAGGACTATAGGTACCGGTACAGTATTAGTGTGAAAACATTGTCTAAATAAAATGTTAAAGTGCTACATAAAAGTTAAAGTGCTACATACTTCAGTCCTAAGATAAACTAAGCAAAAAGATTAAAAGATATGAAAGACCGTATCAAACAGGACCAATGCCACTGCTCAAAAAAATTTACTATGACAAGCGCTGTTATACCCATGTAAGTGAAGAGTCCTCAAAAACAAAATCCTCGGCAGTTTCAGTGATATTAGTAATATTCCTGATTGGACATGATAATTGTCTGGATTGGACATGATAATTGTCCGGATTGGATGTGATAATTGTCCAGATTAGATGTGATAATATTCCTTATTTCACGTAATAATATTCCAGATTTGACATAATATTCTTGATGCGATGTGATAATTTTCCTGATTTGACGTGATAATTTTCCGGATTGGACATAATTGTCCGGATTAGATGTGATAATATTCCTTATTTCACGTAATAATATTCCAGATTTGACATAATATTCGTGATGTGATGTGATAATTTTCCTGATTTGACATGATAATCACGCTGACATCATCACCCTTGCAGAACGATAGTCAGTTAGCCATATTGGAGTACACTGGCTGTGTACTCTGAACTGGAGTGTGCTCCAGTATTGCTGCCATGAGTTGGTCATGCAACCCGTCTATTGCGAGATCAGATTTACTTTAACATGGGCGTCTGAAAAAAGTTTCGCAAGAAGTTATTCATAGTAAACATACGGGGAAAATTGAAGGGCTGAACGTTTGTGAACTTGAGAAGTTTCTAAAGGAAACAGGCATCATTTGTTGCCTCTGGAACAAGGTGAGACAAGTGATCAGTAAAGTAATGTCAATAAAGGTTGTCAAACATTTTTCACGAGTCACAAGATAGTACAGGAGGATTTGTTCGAAATTCACACATTAATTAATGTATATCTTGTATTCTGCAAATGCAGGGCCGTGTCTTGATGTTCACAAAGAAGACAATAGCTGGAAAGTATCAGAGATTAGTTGTATCACATGCCTCCAGCGTGGCATATGATTGGCTGACGGGGAATGTCTACATCACTGATGTTAAGAGGATGGTTGTCTGCTCAAGGAACCTAATCTGGTGTAGAATTATTCTTCACTTGTCAGAAGAAAAACAAAGGGGAGTAACTCTGCATCCCCCGAAAGGGTAAGTGATTGTTAACGGTACACAAAATCAGTGCTGATTGGTTGACAGGTTCTTATTGAAATGTGACAAGTTTTTAAGAAATTATATAAAAGGAGTCATCTCCATAATGTGAAATTAAATTGATTTTCTTGTAGTTGTAATTGTGGGAATTCATAAAGTCACAATGAAAGAAGTTCAGGAAAATTATTTTGTGAATGTTTCCGAACAAAGATTCAGTAAGAATCGGATCAAAGCGAGCTAAACTTTCTAATGAACGAATCTTGTCACATTATGCTGAGTCGGCATTTCAGGAGTCCCCCCACCTCCCCCAAGTTAATGCAGATATGGATGAGACAGGGTGGGGGCTCCCACAAACTAACGTAGCCAAAAGGCGAGATTTTACGGTTTTTGCTAGACTGAATACACATCTGGCAACCCAACTTGACCCAACAGCGCTGTTACCAGCTGCCGTAAAACCACGCCATTTAGCCGCATTAGTTCGCAAAAGACCCAACCCTGTCTCTTCTTAAGCTCTGTGAACTCATGAGATTCCTGAAATACCAAAACGGCTTATTTTATGCGTGTCCTTGTATGGAAAGAATAACCGAAGCCATGCAGACCTGAGGTGGGTTTCACCTCGGGCTCTGCAAGGTTTCATCCCACCATAATGATGGCCTCCGTGCTTTGAGTGAAATATTCTTGAGTGGGGCATAAAACATCAATCAAATAAATGATTAAAACCTGAGGTGGAGACTGAAAATATAATTACCTCCCTTGAACTAAATTTTCCTCGCCAAAAATCACTGCTGTAAATCTTCAACTTTTTTAATGATTTAAGGGTATTATTTTGGCCGAGTGTAGTTTTGCGTTTAAAGTCAAATTAGAAAGGAGCATAAATCGTACTGAAAGTTGCTATTTCATTATTGCAAATCGCGTGGAATTAGGGTATTTTCAGTTGGCTTTTCAGATAAAAGTAATAAGTTCCAGCAGATACACACAGCAGACAGTTAAGTTCGATGTACATCTGGCAGTGCCATTGAATCTAGTTTCACTTTTAAATTATTAGCTGATCTGTGTAGAACCTGCTGATGGTCGAGGGTTTCCCCCCATTCTCTGCCCAATTTCCTCCCACCATAATGCTGGCTGCCATCGTATAAGTGAAATATTCTTGAGTACGGCATAAAACACCAATCAAATAAATAAACATAAAGTATGGAGGAGGTACTGTATTTCATCTTAAATATTTATATATAAATGCTTTTATACTTCAACTTTTAGAAGCATATGAAGTTCCTTAATTGATTCTTTTAATGCAAAGACTTAACCTTTTCAACTAGAATATTCATCAATTTTCACAAAATCTGCTAAGCTCTTTATAATGTGGATGAATCATTATAACCGAGGCCTCATCAATTTTTAGAATTTTGTTTTATGGGTGGAAAGATTTTTTTTTTTTTTTTTTTAGAGATCGCAGGAGGTTATGAAAATAAATCTAAAAAAATCATCCGTTTTATGGGAAAACAGGAAAATCATTAAAAAAAATAAGAGTGAAGAGATTTTCAGTTTTTCTATTTTCATTTGGTTTTTGGAGGAATTTCTCACCTATTTCTTGTGAGCATACATGGTATTTGTGTCACAGTGGATATGTTGAACTTTAGAAAAATGCCAGTTGTGCACCCACTCTTCTCTGTTCATTTACATTTTCTGTTGTCGGTAGGCTGATGTTCTGGATTGACGGATACCTGTCTGTTAGGAAGAGTTGGATGAATGGGGAAAATATGGAGCATGTTCTGAATAGTGGACTGTCTCGCCCTGTCGCACTCGCTATTGACTACGTACAGAACAGGCTCTACGTCATCGACAACTTTCAGGGGACTTTGGAGTTTTGTGACTTCAGTGGGGAGAACAGGTTTGTATCCATGAGCACAGTTTATCTGCCAGTCTCATGCGGTTAAAAATACATGTATGTTCTTTGGGCCTTTTTGAGTTTTAAGGTTTTTATGGGATTTTGATTCAAGGTCTTTTTCTGTCCCTCAGTGCTTATTTCATTGGCCCTAATTAAAGAAAATAATCAACATTCAGGTTGAACACATTTGTAAGCTAAAAAGACCAAATTCTAAGGCAAATATATTCATTAAACATGCGTCGCATCCATCCTCATTTATAACATTATTACACAACGACAATATATACCAAAAGGTAGTCTCAAATACCCGCCATTCGAAAAAATATTTTCCAGTGTCGTTTTCTCTTTAAACAAAAGATGGAAAAAATTTATTGAAGACAATATTCACACTCTTTCATCTGAACTATTTACAATTTCTATGTTTTTTCCACCTTTAATTTATCATGCCCTATTTTAGCTCGCCCGTATGAGTAAGGCGCGAGTTTTTTAATCTCTTATATTGGGCTGTCACACATGGATTGAAGGTTAGGTTTTATTTTTGGTGTGTAAATGCACATTCTCAGATGGCAGGTAAGCTTTTTTTTAGCTCCTATATAATGCAATCATATGTGGGATCTCAAACTTAGTGACAAAAAGTTGGTTTTGTTTGTGTTTTTTTTCTACTAAGGGCCTACTTATGTAAGGTTGAACTGTTTTCATTGGTTTTAATTTGTATTTTAATGGGTTCTGCCAGCCCTGTACAAAGGGAAGCAAATCTTGTAACTGATAAGACACCAGTTCCCTATACCTTCTTAAATAACAATACCACTGATTTCAAGTACCAACACTAGTAATCATGAATAATAAAAGCTGACATTGTTATTCAAATAGATAGAGGGCACGGTTGTTTTTTCTGCTACAAGATTTGCCTCCCTTTGTAGAGGGCACTGATGTTTTATCAGCTACAAAATTTCCTTCCCTTTGTAGAAGTCTGACGAACCCCATTGATAGACACTGATTTCTACAAGCCTTTCTTGTAGGCTACAGTTTCTAGTGCAATCCCTTATCCAGATAAGATTTTTGTCTCTCTAGCTACTAGCTACAGATTTGTAGAGTGTAAGAATTTACCTTGGTGTATACCAGTTTATCCGGTATACACAGTATCTGCAGGAAGCTTTCCACTTCTGTATTAGTAGTAGGAACCTACGACACTGGCCAACGCATGTGCCTTCCTATACTGTGACGAAATGTTTAAACCATCCATGCAGGACAGTGACCGTTGTCAGCTGAGTATTTGCTCAGCCAATCAGAGGGCTGCAGTGGCCACCCATTGTACACGGATAGCCAATCATGGGAATGATTTGCATATCAAAGATTGCTCCAGTGAGTTGTACCCACAGCACCTCACAAAGAAGGTTTTTTTACTACCATATCTCAACATTTGCTCAGCCATTCACAGCGTTGGAATTGTTCACGATTGCTGCATGCAGTTCACAATTTGCATACCAAAGACCACTGCCACAGTTTTGTACATGAACTCCCACCACAATGATGTCTTTACCACCACAACACCTTACAGATTTTATCTTTTATTCTGATTCCATTGTCTAGTTGACTGTTATAGCAGGTGAGTTGGTGTGACTCTCTGAGCGCTTTGTTGTATTCAGTCGCCACGAAGGAGTGCTTTCTAGGAGTGCCTTTCCGGTTTGAATTGTTGGTTGATGCAAGTTTCGGTTGTACTTTCAGGCAAACCTACAAAGTGCTCAAACAGCCGTTCAGTGTGGATGTTTTTGAGGACTGGGTGTATGTGACAGACACTCACTTCAGAGCCCTGATGAGAGTTCACAAAAATGGAGTCTTGAAACCTGAGTCGTGCACAGGGGCTTACATAAACGTACTTCGGTTAAAGTTGTGCACCCGCTACGCCAACCTGAAGGTACTATAAAATTGTGCATGCGCTGCGCCAACCTGAAGGTACTGTAAAGTTGTGCACCCGCTACGCAACCTGAAGGTACTATAAAGTTGTGCACGCGCTGCGCTATTCTTAAGGTACTGTAAAGTTGTGCACCCGCTACGCCAACCTGAAGGTACTATAAATTTGTGCACGCACTGCGCCAACCTGAAGGTACTATAAAGTTGTGCACCCGCTACGCCAACCTGAAGGTACTATAAATTTGTGCACGCACTGCGCCAACCTGAAGGTACTATAAAGTTGTGCCCCCGCTACGCCAACTGAAGGTACTATAAATAGGGTGCATATGGTGAATGACCATATTTTTGGGGTATCAACAAGCCAGACTGGCTCTGGCGGTTGAAGCGCAGGCCCAGGTTCTTGAAGCGCAGGCCCAGGCTCTTGAAGTGCAGGCCCAGGCTCTTGAAGTGCTGGCCAGGCTCTTGAAGCGCAGGCCCAGTCTCTTGAAGCGCAGGCCCAGGCTCTTAAAGCCCAGGCTCTGGCAGTTGAAGCCCAGGCTCTGGCAGTTGAAGCACAGGCCCAGGCTCTTGAAGCGCAGGCCCAGGCTCTTGAAGCGCTGTCCATGGCGGTTGAAGCCCAGGCTCTGGCGGTTGAAGCCCAGTCTGGCAGTTAAAAGACGTCACTGTCTTGCCTGCAGCTTCAATTTTTTTCCTCTTTTCTGGTACCTAGCAAAGGTCTGTGGCATTGCGTTTTCCTCCAGGCATTGCCATTTCCTTTAGGCATTGCGTTTTCCTCCAGGCATTGCGTTTTCCTCCAGGTATTGCGGTTTCCTCCAGCCATTGAGGTTTCCTCCAGGAAGGCATATTCTTGTCACGTTTTGTGGTTTCTTCATTGTCATAATTTTTACCGAAATATCAGCGACTCAGTTGCTCAGTATTTGGATATTTCAATGCAGATTGATGAGCAAACCAGGTTTCCATTGACAAATGGCATTAGGCTTGGGTTAAAATGTTCTGCCGAAGGTAATAAAATCCATAACCTAAATTTGTGTGCATTTCCAGGTGAGACTAAGTGTTCCCAGCTGAAATGCAGTCATCTTTGTTTACTCACGCCTTTGGGCGGGAAGTGTGCTTGTCCCATAGGGTATTTCTTCCAGCAGAATTCCACCACTAACTGCTCGAGTGAGTATTCACATCTGGTCTCGGTGTGGACAGATCCAATCTTAGTTAATGGAGAATAGACATATATCTAGAACATGGGAGCCTTGCTGCTGTTGCTGCTGAAGATAATGGTTGAAGTACTGAATAATGAGATCGTAAGTTCGAATCCAGCTCTCGCTATTTTACCTGCGGCTTCACATGAAGGGGTTTGTTAGATACCTGCCCTGTATTATGTGGCAATAACCGGATATGATGCCACTGGTCCCATTATGGTGAGAAAAAAACCACCGCAGAGTCCAAAGTTCTGAATGCAATTTTCTGGGTTGATAAAAATCTGGAAAAAAAAAAAATTAGAAATTCAACTGTATTTTTGAGAGTGTTTAATGGTCTTTTGTCTGATGTATACTTCATCTTAGTGTTTTCTTAGAAACACAGGATGGTACACATGAAAGACAATCAGAGTTTACGGTAAAGGACCTTAAATTTCGCACACAGTTTACATGTCGTTTACGTGAGGTCAAGTCACTGACAGTGAGTTGTGCAGGTCTCCCGCCTGGTAGGTCCACATGTACATCTCTAAATATATCCATGAATGAAATTGAAGAAAGTATTAAGACTGGCGATGTCTATTGCAAACCTTTAAATTCCAAATACTGTCTGTAGGCATGGTCACACCAAACAAGGACAATGCACAATGTACACTGCAGATGAACCGATTATTCGGGCTAAGTGGAAGTCACCTCACACCGTTATCTTGTGAACGGTACATTGTCTGCTTAGAACCCTCATTATGCAACGAATATGTATATGAATGTATTTTAGCTAAAAACAAATTTCACTGAGAAATGTCCTCAGCTCCTGTGTACATGTAATTTCAATTTCGGCATATCGGGAGACGGGATTTGTATCAGTTTTTATCACATGAGGATTTCATTGTGAGTTTTACCTGCGTTCTGCCTCGTTTCCTCATACCGCAATGCTGATGACTGTCGTGCAAGAGAAATATTCTTGAGTACAGCGTGACACGCCAATTAACAAAATAAATAAATGAGTACATTAGGTGGATCGTGTCTAACCAATGGAACATACATGGCACCAAAAATGGCATCAAAAACCACTTTCTTGTGCTTTATTCTGACTTTGACATATTCTGGACACAGTACACAAGTTTGATTTCACGTTAGGAAGCTTAACGCTTTACCACAAGTAAGTGGGCTTTGGCTACATGAGTGTTGGGTTAGTCAATTCAGCTCTTGTCAACATGCTGAGATTTATTTTTTTGTTTATTTGATTGGTGTTTTACGCCGTACACAAGAATTTTTCACTTATACGGCAGCGGCCAGCATTATGGTGGTAGGAAACCGGGCAGAGCCCGCGGGGGAACCCACGACAATCAGCAGGTTGCTGCCAGCATGCTGAGAGTTGAGCTAAGCAAGACTATTAACTCGTGTATATGGTTGTATTATTACCATAAAGCCATATTTATTCTTTCATTCTGAGGGAAGAATGTATGATAAAGCATGATTTGTTTATTTATCTACTTTCTACGATAGATTGCAGCTCTTTTTGTGAGAATGGTGGAATTTGTATCCCTGTAGGCCTGCACCTGGCTTGTATGTAAGTTATGTTTTTATTTCTCTTTTTTTTAATTTTATTTTTATCAAATTCCTGAACGATTATGATCAGGGATCATGGTGTTGGGTGGAAAACAATATACATCTTTGACTAAAAGCTTTGACTTATATGGAATGCTCTTTTCTTTTTTTAGGATGTGTCCTATCGTATATAAAAATACAAATGAACTTCTCTTCTCTTAGAGTAGGAATGTTTTTAGACTTCAGTTTTCCTCAGGTCCCATTTGTCATTCCAGAAGTTAAGCAGCCAGCAGTGGTGACATCTACAGTGAAAGCTGTGAAAACAACTTTGTTGATGAAAAGTGCCCACCAATGTGGTCGCTGGGAGTTCAAGTCCAGCTTATGCTTGCTTCCTCTGTGGGTGTACGTGGAAAGTGTGTACCTGTGGATGGTTGTGGGGCTCTGCCGGTTTCCTCCCACCATAATGCTGGTGGTTATTTGAGAGCACTTGTTGTCCACCAGTATGGTGTTCACATCGGCACATGTGTAGAATGTGGCAAGATTTGTCAGTAACTTGCTAAATATCTCTGGTTTACCCTGGGCACTGCAGTCTCCACCCTTACAGCGCACGCGTTGCTCTTTCGCTTTACAGCGCTGTGAACACTATTAAATTTTGTACAGAAATCTTGAACAGTGCTGAGGTCACCACAAACAATCTGTCGCAACTTTTGTCTTAAACAATACATTATACACAGGTATTGTCTTTAACTAGAGTATGTGCAACATGATTGTAACCAAAACCTTAAACAATTCTGTTGATGGATGTTGTATAAAATAGTTCCTCCGGAAGGACACAAGTGATGAGGCTAAGTTTTAAAAAGCCTAAGTACATCTCACAGGCTCCATAGGTCAAGGTTACCCAGTGCTGGCAGTGATGTAAAGCGAAAGGTAGAGAGTGATGCATGCGTTGTAAGGAGTATGGTTTCCACCACCTGTAAAACTGACCTTCATCTTATACTGACACACCTTAACAACACAGAAGGTAAAATAAAATTTCCTAAGGCAATTTTAATGCAATAAACTGTTTTGAAGTCAAGACTATTAAAGGTAGACTTTAATAAGTCTGAGACAGCTTGGTAGTCCTGGAACAAGGTCAAAATGTAAATGTCCAGTAAGCATATATGAATTTAGAGTATTGGTAAGCTGCATGCCTTTCCCCTCCTGCACCTACCTGATTATAGTCTATTTCTTCTAGCCGCTCACCTGTATTCAACTGTCTTTAAAATCAGTCATTCTCCCTACCAAAATTGCCTTTCTTTAGTGACACATGACATCATCAGTATTTACTGTTGCAACTAAAATGCAGTTCTATAGCAGTTTAGTTAAACCCTTGGTTAAAACATATTGAACTCCAATATCCAATATCCAGCATGCCACTGGTTTCTGCATAATTAGGACATCACCCGAGGTAAAGACTTGTTGTTGTCGAAACAAGGCTGATGGTGTTTAAGATTATAAATTAGAAAAAGTGTTCCAACTTCCTTAACTTTGCAAGAATCTGGACTTCCAACTTATCGATGTGTAAAGCTTGTGCAGTTACGTTTTACTGAATAGAAGCAATTTTTGTGTGTCTATGAATGTACAGACAGCTGATTGTAGGTGACTGGCTGAAAGAAATAGACTACAGACTTAATTCCTATGACCTCCCTTTTCAGATGTCCGCCTGAATTCACTGGGAAGCTATGTCAAACTCCAGTGTCAACCTCTAACCCAACCTTCACCCAGTCCCCAACCCCACTGACTAAGTTCTTATCTTCCATATACCCATTAAACCAGTTTGTCCCGGAGTCCAAGGTTTCTCCTAAAACATCTGCTGAGCCAAAGTCTAGGGATTTCAACAAAGTTGTGAAAATTTCAGGAAAAAATCCCACTTAAAAGTGTAACCTTTGCAGAAACAACCACTGATGCTGTAAAAACCAAACTTAGTCCCAAGACTGTCTCAACCCCTGCTCCTTCTGTAACGGTATCTTCCAGATTCACTCTAGCAGTGCCAGTGACTGTTCCCAAGCTGACCTCTATTCACAAGCTGACCTTCAATCCCAAGCTGACCTCCATTCCCAAGCCGACCTTCACTCCTGAGATTTCCCTTCACACACCTCCTCCCAAGTTTCAGGATCCCAACCCCAGGTCCCCGTACATGACCACATTGCCTGAAAGCACAGATATCCCCAAAGTTGCCAGTTCTTACGATCCAAACCAACCCACTACATCTCAGCGGTCAGTTCGTAAGTTTGCCAATTCTCATAAGCCTGCTTTTCTCACACCGCATTTTTCTAAACAGACTCCAAAGCAAAAGGTAGCCACTCAGAAGTATCCCCCTGATGCTGCAACTCTCAAACCTGCCCTTTTCGAATCTTCTCAGCCTGATAAAAATGCAGCTTCTCATAAGCCCGCACATGTTCCCAGTCCCCCTCTTTCTACCAAATCCTCGGTTAAAGTTACTTCTGCTAAGACTTCCGTCCCCATACTACTCTCTTCTCCTGTTCCTATACCATCAAGTGTACCAACAGACATGGACAAGAACCAAACCCTGAACAACCCGGATAAGGAGGCCGATGAAGGCAATGGTGGTGTCATCGCTGGAGTGATTATCAGTCTACTGCTGGTGGTGGCCATTGTGGTGACGGTTGTTGTCACTCTTCGGGTTAGAGGGTAAGCACTCACTCATCGTTTAACTCAGCACATAAATAAATCATATATTCAGTGTGTACTATGTGAAAATTTCTGTAAGTATGTGGTAAATTTTCTGATACATCTGCGACAGCCCTTCAATTGGTAGTTACAGTTTCAATCAACGTTTTCCGGGATGACACCAAATTTGACCAAGAGAAATGGCATGCACGAGGTTTTTCCGCTGGAGATTATTGGATAAAGAGCCAAGAAATTTATTTACCCACTTTTATGGCATGCTGAGGATAACAAAGGTATGTGACAGAATTTTTGTGGTCAGTTATTTGTGATTTTTCCAGATTTTCGCGGAGTGCTTTGTATTGTCATTTTTTTTTTTTTACTAAAATTTTGCACTCTGAAAACTTATGACAAGCGGAAGAATAAATTTGGAACAGTAGTCTTTCATGAAAGTTATGTTTTCATCATGCAGGTTTAAGTATCTCCAACTGCATTTAAATGATCTTCAGAGTTTATTTAACAGACATGCATGATGAAATTCTAGTTTACTGCACATGCTTTCACACAGGGTAACATGTTATTGTAATCTTTCAGTAATTCTCACCAAAAATGTCTTCTTTCTTTTGCAGACACATCAGGCATCCAGTGGAGAAGATGGAAGTTCCGGCTCCCGTGCACTTATGTAATCTTTATGGACATCAGCACCTAGACATTATACAGCCATCCAAACTGTGTCACTTTGTTGGTCAAAGGGCAGCTGGGAAACAATAATTTAGGATCATGTACTGGTTAAGGTGACAAGTGAAATGTCGCCCATTAAGACATACGCATCTGAATTTTCCTTCCAAAACTAAGAAAAAATGTGGTTAGCCAGTGTTAAATTTGTGAAACTTGAATCATGTTAACGGCATATTCTCAGCGTCTTAGATTTAACCTTTGATGTCTTCATAGTTTGATTGTAACAATCAGCAGCCAGCAGCAGCGAGAACTTTGGATGAGGACAATTGGATGAGAAGAATCACTTACTGAAGTTAAAATTGACGTCTTGGAAGATTTGTTTTTTTTTTAAACTTAAAACCTGTACTTTACCACTCAGCTTTGGAAAATTGCATTGATTGCTTCATAGAGAGTCCAATTTGGAAAATTGTGTTGATTGCTCCATGGAGAGTCCAATTTGGAAAATGGTGTTGATTGCTCCATAGAGAGTCCAATTTGGAAGATTGCTCATAGAGAGTCCAATTTGGAAAATGGTGTTGATTGCTCCATAGAGAGTCCAGTTTGGAAAATTGCGTTGATTGCTCCATGGATAGTCCAATTTGAAAAATTGCGTTGATTGCTCCATGGATAGTCCAATTTGGAAAATTGCGTTGATTGCTTCATAGAGAGTCCAATTTGGAAAATTGCGTTGGTTGCTCCCTGGAAAGTCCAATTTGGAAAATGGTGTTGATTGCTCCATAGAGAGTCCAATTTGGAAAATTGCATTGGTTGCTCCCTGGAGAGTCCAATTTGGAAAATGGTGTTGATTGCTCGAAAGAGAGTCCAATTTGGAAAATTGTGTTGATTGCTCGATGGAAGAGTCCACTTTGAGCAACCACAGGGTCTACATGTCGAGAGCCAATGAGAATACTGCATTTCCCATGTGATATGTCCACGCTGGTTGTTGGATGAGTTTCAAAAGTCTTCGCGCGAAGTTTTCAGTGGGGAGTGTTGAGATGTTTAAATAAAACTAAGAAGAGATCGACAGACGGCAATCATGAATGGTATACTTAGCTAACAAGGTGACAAGCACTACACACAAAGCTATAGCAGTCAGTAGAAGTGAAGGCATTCGGTAAGCTATCTACACGTACTGAGGATATCACCACTGTTTAGCTATGGACTCTTGGCTGGCTCACCTGCTTTGTGCTGTCACTGACAAGATGAAGGCCTGCAGGCTTGGATATCTCCGACACTTACTTGCCTCCGTCACCAAATACTTGCATGCCCAGTGTGTCATTCAAACATCCGGAAAAGATGTAGTTTTTGTCTGGGCGCTGTAGAGGACTTTTTTTGTTATTTGTGACATAAACTTATAAAAACTGGATGTTTTTGACTGGACATGATCGTCAAAATTTCGATGGAAAATTAAAATAAAATTAACATGTGTACGTAGAATTTTGGTGTTGTTTTTCGTTGTTTGTACTTCGTAGTTACAAAGTGTACATAGACCTGTCAGCGAGTGTGTATGTGGAGTAAGTCATCGGCCCTTAACATGTTGACCTACTACACAGGTTGCAAGGCTTCTTATTGATGACGTCATATAGTTTGTTTTCATATATTTAAACTGTACGCAGTACCAACCTATCCTCCCTGTGGTTAGAACAACCCATTTGGTTGCTATGGTATTACTCTTCGACCAGACACACTGGTGGCGGAGAATAAGCATTTTTTCCCCCTTTAAATCATAGAATTTACCTCCCCTTCCTCTAATAGTAACAAATCCCACACATAAAGTTTTTGCCTGTTTCCTTATCTAGAATCTAACCACAAGCACAAGGTTCCTCGGTGTGGAGAATTGAACCAAAGCATTACCGTCTATGATACATCTTGTATTAGGAAATTGCGGCCATTAGCAGAGTTTAATATTTGTTGAATACCACTTTTCTTGCACCAAAATATTGTGGATGTCTGTACATCGGCACATCTAGCAAAGTGGTTTGTCAGAACATTGCCAAAAGGTCGTTAATATACTCCAGGCTTTTCAGCATGTTAAAGTTTCCTCAAAACATAAAACTGACCTTCATTGTGTGCAAGTGAAAAATTTTAGCGTTTAAACAACAATCAAAGGAATTAATAAATCAAGAATATCTGCGAATGTAATTGGTATTTTTTTTATGTATTACTTAATTGAAACTAAATGTGGCTACAGTTTTAACCCCTTTTTTTGAAGGGGGTTTTAGAAGTGTCTTTTTGAAATTTGATGTTCCTTTACTGCCATATCCATATATCATTTCTAGAACTCTTTACTGTATTAAGGCCGTGATATGACCGTATTGACTGCTAATTTGGTGTAAAACTATTATCCTGCATTTCTTTCATTGCATTGATTTCATATGCTCAGGAAAAAGCCGACCCTTGCTAAGCTGGTGTGGTACCACAAGGGCACCCCAGGGCATAAGAAGATAGAGGACCAGGAGGAGCTCGTCCCTGGGGCAGGAATCCAAAACCCAGTGTATGAAGAGGAACAAGATGTAAGCAGAAACACATGGCCCCTGGATCATGAAGCTGTCTTAGACTAAAGTCAGACATTTGCAATAATTAACTTTAAAGCTGTTCACTGCACTGAAGTTGTATACGTTTATGAAAAGTTGAAACTGTTGTCTGACTTAAAGGCATCCACACTAGCATGAAATACATGTCATATGAAAGACCATTAAATATTGTCTGAGAAAATAGTTTGATTTTTTTTAGAATATACTTCGACCTAGTAAAATGCATTTAAAACTTTGGAATCTACTGTGACCTTTTCTGACCCTATTGTGATGTAATTTCAGCTTTTTGACTCTTGACACACCTAGATTGCTATATTTCATCATTCCAAATGCATCTTCATTTGGAACTGTGAATGCATTCAACAAATGGACCTAGAAAAACGAACTATTTCAAGCCAAAAATATTCCTGTGACTATTTCTACCATTTAATCTAAAATCGTAAAGCATGCAGGATGATTGTGAAGGAAGTTGTATATGTGTGGCCTGGACACACTTGCCTAATGTCTGTTTGGTTGTCACATTTATTATCTCCCTTTGCGCCACTAGTTTGGTAAAAAGATGACTTACCGTAAATGACTTAAAATTTCACCCACAAAATTGCGTTTTTAGAGGCAAACAAATGCCACAAAATATTATTTTTAGTACTGAAACTTACAATTTTCCAGTAGAATATCATCTCATGTTCCCAGCCAAGCTCAAAACACCTTTCTAAACTCAATAGCCTCGATGGCTTAGGTGGTAGAGCGTCTGCTTAGGGGGCAGTAGATCCAGGGGTCAAACCTTAAAAGAGGAAGTTGTAGCTTCTTCATTTGGCGTTCAGCATTAAGGGGATAATGCAATGACTGGTTGACCCTTGTCAGTATATTGGATATACACTAGATAAAGGAGCAGTGGAAATCCATCCTGGAACAAGGAGGTACATTACATGCATGCACCCTAAGGACTCCTTCGTCATGTGACTGAAAAATTAAGTACAAGTTGGTCATTTAGGGTATATTCATTATCAGTTGCAATTATGACATTTGCATGGTAAATCCATATTGTCCATGCTTCTGTCAGACTTTTCCTACCCTTAAATGATGTTTTCGGTTATTCGCCATTTCCAACAAGATTTTGTGGGAAGAATCAAATAACAAAAACAGAAGCAGTGTCCACTGCAGTGCTTATTGCACGTTCCTGTCGACATTGATGTGATGAACAGTGATATGGCTGGACTATAATGGTTAGCCAGTACCTTAAGTCTTCGTATTGCAAATATTCAAAAAGGTTGAAGAATTAAAGTAGTGCAGTGACAATTTCTCCTGTTGCTGAAATAAATTGGATCAAATAAGAATTTGATTCTTGTATCATGGTTGCATATACTGAGCTGCTTGTTCCAGTGATCAGAAATATTTCGAAGGCTTGAGTGGTAAGACGAGTTACTGGTTGATGTAGTTTCATCTCCTTGAACCCCACTGCTCTATGGCCAAGCAGGGTTAGCACACCAGCGTGATGCAATGACCCAGGAACCTTCCACCAATTGAGGTCGCCATGAGTTCAAATCCAGCTCATGTCGGCTTCCTCTCCGGCTTTAAGTGGGCAGGTCTTGCAGCAACCTGAGGATGGTCGTGGGTTTCCCCCTAAAATCTGCTCAGTTTCTTCCCACCATAATGCTGGCTACCATTGTATAAGTGAAATATACTTTAGTAAAACAGCAATCAAATAAATAAATAGATATAGGCATGTATATTTAACACCTATAATTTGTGAAGAAAGAATACAGAAAGAGAAAATTTGAAAATATAGCCTCTGTATTTCCCTGTCAAAGGCTTGCTTGTATGGTAAAAGACCTTCCCTAATTCCCCAACCTTTTCACGTGTGAAAGAGCAAATTTTAATGCAAGATATCGATGACTTTGGAGACAAAACGACGTTCATTGGATTGGAAAGTTTCATATCTTCAGAAGAAGGATAATTTTAAGTCTAAAAAGAATAATTCCATCAGAATAAGCTTGAATAAACAGTTTGCAAACATGCGAAAAGGTTGAAGAATAACAGTAACATTTCTCTCGTGAACTAGTTGCACATTTTTCCCCGACTCTGAGAGTCCTGTTGATGAAGCATTTTAGGGTTTGTTCATATGTTTGGATGATATCCTATTGATAAATTAACTCCCATCAACCAAAGTAATACTTACAACATTTATTTGCCTCTACACCTGTTAGGGGTTAAATTTAGCGTCCTGTAACAAATTTCTTTTGCAGATAAATTTCAACATTCCTAAAGGCCCTATATTACGCTACCCATCTGACACATCCATTGACTCCGCCTTCATCAGCAACAGGAACAGCAAGTCCGCGTATGATGAATTCAGTGGTTCAACATGCCAACTTCTGCCACATGACAGTGTATAGCAGTGCCTTGTAACGCTGGTTATCGTGGGCGACGGGACGCTTAGCACTTGAAGCGATTTGTTCCGTGTGAGACAGGATATGCCGAGATGCAGTTGTTTTGTCAGTACACTATATATAATCAAAATAGTCACCTCCAAGAAATTGTGCATTTGAACTTTTTCTCTCTGGGAGATTGTTAAGTGTGCCCTCTTCATGATTTTAAGATACATGTATGTGCAGTATTGAAAGTGTTCTGGGATTTTTTTTTATCTCCTGGAGAGACAAGTAAATGATTTTTTCATCAGTTCTTGTGATTCATACGTTACATTAATAATGAGCACATTTATGACTGATCAGCGCTGATGTTGGAACTCTGTGAGGTTTGTTCTAAACATCCTGCCAGTGGAAAATATTATTGCGGCTCTGTCAAAGGAGATTTAAATTTACAGCAGACATTGTTGGAGTTCATACCAAGGCAGGCTTCTTCAAACCAGCATGGAACATTTTTCGCATACAGAAGCAACGTTTGGGTTTTGATGATTACATGTTCAGTGTTTTTATTCACATTTTTGTTAATCATTTGTGGAAAGAGGCAATTAATGGAGAGCATTCTTCACATGTGTGGACAGAAAAAAGAAACAAAACAGAGCCAAAAATCAAACAAAATGATCCACTGTGCAATGTATCGTTAGGTTTTCAAATGTGTTAAGTATTAGAACTCATGTGATAATTCACTCTGCTTATTTGACAGTGCATGCAGTGTGACTGATAACTCATGCAGTGCTCATGTGATAATTCACTCTGCTTATTTGAAAGTGCATGCAATATGACTGATAACTCATGCTCTGCCCATGTGACGAATCATGCATTGCTCATGTGATAATTCACAGTGCTTTTGTGATAATACATGAAATACTTACTGATAACTCATGCAGTGCTCCTGTGACAAATCACGCAGTGCTCCTGACAAATCACGCAGTGCTCCTGTGACAAATCACGCAGTGCTCCTGACAAATCACGCAGTTTTTACATGTATGTAATAAACCCTACCTCTCTTGTGTTATAATTCAGTTCTTACGTAAAAGTGCTTGTCTCACAGTCTTCTGATTTTTGTTTGCAAAAGGTTGATTCCACTTACTGCCTTTAAATATTTGTTTATTATATTGGAAAAGAAATTAATGGCAAAAAAGAATCGTAAAGTGAAAATCACTCATGTCCTAATTAGATTGAAATTTTCTTTTATATGTATAATTATCAGCTTCTTGCATGGAATAAAATTCAACAAAATTTTCAAGAGGCTGGCTGGAAAAATTGTTGGATATATGTCAAACTAGCATCTGTTCTGTACCCACTGTAGCTATTTGTCTGTGTAGTCCAAAAGCTATTACTTTGTTGAATGCAGTATTTAGGTATGCAATACGTTTTTGTATCACCAGGATTATGATGTAACAAACATGAAATCATATTGATACTTGTGCTGGCAGTCTAAGAAATGATGTTTTGTAAATTAATATATTTTTTAAAAATGTATTGATAGTTGAAAATAAGACAAAAAACAAAAAAACAAAAAAAAAAAAAACAGGTAATCATTTTCAAAAGTAATGTTTTCCAGATTGGCTGAACCAGTCAACTTTTTATCTATAAATGGTTAAATTTGTATCTTATTTTGCAGAAATTTTAAATTAATGGAATCAGAAAACCTTGGCTGAAAAAAGTTGTTAAAATTGTTTTCTGTTACAGTTAGTTGTCAGTGTTTTTATTAGATTTAGTGATTTGGTTTAGAATGTGCAAGAGTCACCAATGGTTGTGTACCTCTGCTTATTGTACCTCCGTATTTGCTTTGTACTTTTTGATCTCATTTTTAAAGTGTTTACAGGGTGTTGTTATTAAAGATGTTTCAATATGTTATCATTCAATAATCATTTTCAAGTAGATGAAATGTAATGTTGGTTTTAATGGTCTCTTGTGAGTTGTAGTAATTTTTGTTGTCCGTTTTTGTTTTTTATTTTTTTGTCTTTTTTGTTGTAATCCAAACTGATTTGTCAGCTATTTGTTAACAGTGCAAGATCAAATAAACTCTGAACTGCACTATTAAGGCTTTGGCTTTCATCAGTCTCGTTCCATCAGGCTGCAGACTATTGTTCTATGTGTACCCTGTTTCATCATCACAAAAAAGTGATATTACAAATAACAGCCTTGCACAGCGAATTCGTATATCCTATTCTTACTGTTCATTGGGCCTTGGAACCTGCGGATGGTCGTGGGTTTCCCCCTGGCTCTGCCCGGTTTCCACCCACCATAATGCTGGCCGCTGTCGTACAAGTAAAATATTCTTGAGTACGACGTAAAACACCAATCAAATAAATAAATCATTGAGGCTTGGTGACCTGAAGTAGACTTTGGGGATCATTTGAACTGTCTTAACACCCACGGAGAAACATTTGTCATGCAGTATAGTGTGCATGTCTGTACAACACCATTTTTCATGCAGTATAGTGTGCATGTCTGTACAACACCATTTTTCATGCAGTATAGTGTGCATGTCTGTACAACACCATTTTTCATGCAGTATAGTGTGCATTTCTGTACAACACCATTTTTCATGCAGTATAGTGTGCATGTCTGTACAACACCAGTTTTCATGCAGTATAGTGTGCATGTCTGTACAACAGGCGTGGTTCATAAACAGCTTCGTCGTCATATGACTGAAAAATTGTCGAGCATGACGATAAACCCCAAGCACTCGCTCACTGGTAAGCAGCTTGCTAAAGGTCGGTGGTTTATGCCGGGCACCCTTATTGCCACATGAAGGTATGGTAGGGCAAATGACCATCATGAAGAACTTCTGGAATGTCATGCTTGGGTTACTAGGCTTTCATGCTTGGTCAGAATTGACGTAGGCGGATTGTCAAAGTGTGCTCTGTCTATTCATCCCGTCCATTATTTGTTTTTTTTATCTGATTTGTTTCACACCATATTCAAGAATATTTCAGCCTGCTCAGGATACTAGGCAGAGGCCTGGGGGAAACGATGGCCATCCGCAGGTTGTTGCCAGCCCTAGTCCAGTTCATGGTAAACATGTATCCTGGATTATTTTACTGCAGTTCATCAATTAATCTGGGGCCTGCGGGGCTCAGTTGGTTAGCACACTAGCTCAGCGTAATGACCCAGGAGCTTCTCACCAATGCCGTCGCTGTGAGTTCAAGTCCAGCTCAGGCTAACTTTCTCTCCAGCCATAGGTGGGAAGGTCTACCAGCAACCTGTGGATGGTCATAGTTTCCCCAGGGTTCTGCCCGGTTTCCTCCCACTATAATGCTGGCCACCGTCGTACAAGTGAAATATTCTTGAGTACAGCGTAAAACGCCAATCAAATAAATAAATAAAACTAATTAACCTTGTTCCACATATTTAATTCTCCTCAAGGAAAACCCTTCTTCAAAGTCACTGGGGTAGTACTATTTGTACTACAAATTTTCTTGCAAAGAAAATGAAAGAACACTTTCTAACATACGATACATCGCAAAAGCTCGGTTTTGACAGCAATATACCCTGTTTATAACGTTTGCCCTGTGTGAAATTATTTGCATATTTTAGTGTAATCCTTCATAAATTAATTTTATTTTATCTTTTGTAGTATAGGATCTCCTACCAGTATAGTTTTAGAGTTAGATGTGGGGAAATTGTTCTAAAAATGTCTATTCATTGAGACAGTAGTGTAGGCTATGGTAATGCATGGAGTTTGTTCTAACCGCTTAAAACAAATATCTCCCCACACCCATTGCCCAGCATGCCACTTGCTTTTGAATTAATGACGTTACCCGAGACAAAGTTTTTGGTGTCGAAACCATGCTTATAGAGTTTAGCATTATGAATTAGAGAAAGTATTCTAATTGGATATTCCTTACATTAATACGGACATAACGTGTAGAATTTGTGATATTTTGCGAATACAACAACGTTAAATGTTGCTCAGTTAAAGTTACTCATACAGATAACTGAATATAGGTGACTGGTTAAAAGAAATAGACTATAGTCATGTGGAAAAAAAGTCAAATGACTGAAAAATTGTATACGACGCAAAACCCAAGCATATATATATATGTTTTAAAAACTTATCTTGGTGTCCTATCACGATGACAAGCTTATAGCAATTGGGTATAGCTGTAGGTTGTCTCCCCTTTCGCGCTGCAATGTACTACAGCTGCCCGTAATATGTGTCCTAATATAGTTTTGGCGTGTACGTTTGTTGAGCTTTATAGAGCATGTACATACGGACACAGTTTCACAAAGATATATATGTATGATAATCGCAAATATAAGACAATGGTACCGGTATGGTAATAGTGACGTTCAAAATATTGTACTTTAAATATGTGATAAAAAATTACACCACTGTCGGTGTATCGGATCTAGTTATGTCAGGCTGTGATTACGTATATTATTACAGCCCTGTCTTGTTCCATAAGCTTACCTTGAACACCTCTGTACTTCCTTTGCTGGGTTTAATATACTACTGCTGAGTACCAAATAATTTGTCTGTCCATAGTCACAGTTGTCTCAACTATCAATTCCAGGTAGGTGTTCCCATGTGTCATCGCCAACAAATCCACACAAGCATGAAACTATCGTGGAAACCGGATAAATTCCAACTCCAACTACCATGTTTGAATACATAAGATTGGTTTCACAGGTGTAAGTGGTTATAAATGTGAACATTTAAGTCTGGCTGTGCTCTAACTAACTAACGTTGCACCATGAGACATTATTTTGCAATTTCATTACGTGTCTCGGGATTATCTCCCCCTTAGTCCGACCAGCAAATTTGACCAGTTTCTGCAATGCCTACTGATTATTTTACTCTGTAGTACATTGTTTCACGTTAAAAACACACTTTCTTTCAGAGTGATTCACGCCGGTCGAATCTGAATGGGAATTTATTGCAAACAATCTTTAAATAAGCCGCATATTGCTCCAAACCTTTCAGTTATCGTCCCTGTCTCATTACGTTATCTCCCTTTATCATTTGTTATGTGGTGGCGCTGTTATGATACATTCGTTTCACGTGGAGCACTTCCATATGTCGTTGCAAACTTAACGATGCTGCCCAAACTTTGTTGACTTCACACATGACAGAGTAATTTCAGACCAGCTTGAAATGGGTAGGCTAATATTTGCAGACGAAAGTGTGCAAAAATACCTATCAAAACTGGTCGCAGATGGATCGTGGAACATTGGACTTGTCATCGGACAGCAAGGCCAAGTGAGTTTCCAAACCGCTGTCACTTCGCCTGTCATTTAAACCTGTGTACAACAACAACGCTGTTACCGACTAGTTCATGATATGTCGTCGTGTTTGAGTTTTTGTATGCCTGCTCCAGTGTCATCTGTTGTATTCACTTGTTTACTTTGTGTTGTATTGTAATTGAATGTTAAACTGAGTGTGTGGTCAGAATCTAAATTCCTTCGAGTTACTTACGACACATGGTGTTAAATCATGTTGCCTGAATAAGGAAAGGATGACCATTAGTGGCTGTCTAATAGTAATGAGAAGGAAAGTAAGCATTTCCTGATGTACACATTAATTCATACTCCTACTTCCACGCCCAGGTGCATTGACTTCTAATTGTTTCATAGTTATGGAATGTAATTCCTAAATTCAGTAACACAAAGTGTTAAGAGAGTTACAGAGGGAAACTGTTCTTAGTGTGTCAGATTGATGGTAAGGAACATTCACCGCATCCCTAAATGTGCATTAAATCACTGTCAGCCGAGTGGTCCTCTTAATCAACTAACCTGTTCTGAGACTTGACAACTGCACAGATTTAAAAATAAATACATTTTCAGATGATACATCCATTGCCTGATTCTGTTAGTTCTATTCTATCTAGAAAGCTGTTTGGAAGTTTGTTTGGATGGTACATGCAGGACTACATGTCCTGCTGGAAAATGTCAGTATTGACACCTAAAGGAATACTTTATAAGCTTTTTTTGTTTTGCCTCTTAGTATGCAATTTTTAGCACAAATACCATAATTTATCACAAGTTTGTGATTGTTAATGGTGTTTGTCCATACAGGGGGACGGTTCTCAGAGAGATTATGTGATACACGTGGCAAGAACCCCTGAACCAGTGGAGGATGTCGCTGATATTGAGAGCGAGAATGAGGCAGAAGAAGAGGACTCTAACAAAGAGATGCGGAGCGTACCTCGACCTGCATCACTTGAAGATGCTAATGAGCTGTGGGTGTCGACTCATGCAAAACAGGTAGACTAAGAATTGCACTGAAATTAATAGTATTAAAGGACAAGGGAAACGACATGAATGCTGCCAGGTGTGCCGTGGACTGTTACCTTTTCGATCAAAATCTGTGGTATAGCCTGATTAAAGTCTGATTAAACTTTATTACACTGTTAAACAACTGGGGGCAGTTCCTCAAAGCAGTCGTAATTCCAACTTTGGTTGCATGTACCAAGGCGGCATATGCCACCAGTATGTGACGTCATGGTGATTAGGGCAGGGTAATGTTACGACCCCTTTGAGAAATGGGGCCCTGGATCCTAGTTCCTTTCTCTTACAATGCAGGAGTGTGAGATGTGTTTACTGCATTTAGTTTTAAATACATTTTTTTGCTAAGTTGCTGTGGGTATAGCAAAGGTTTTCTTTGACAGACCACTAAAATGCTGCCCGGGGGAATGTCAGTCATAGGCCTCTTTGCAATTGCCCCCCCAAAGATGATGGAGGCGTCTCAAGCTAAACTGCGACAGGTAGGTTTTAATCTTAACTATTTATAATTGCTATGTGGAGGAGCGGACTGTTTTGAATGATCAGGGTGGTTGTCTGTCAGTTACTAGGATATGCATGGCGTGGGTTGAATCGTATGGTTGAACAGGGAGTTTGTAGATACTTCCTGTCTCACTGTGTTTGTGTGTCCATTGATGGCGCTTGTGTGGCTGCATTTGCCTTCCACCAATATAGTGTGCATATCTGTACATCAAGTGTGCGAAAGTTAATTAGTAACTTGCCAAAGGTCTGTTGATGGTTTACTTCGGGCGCTCCGGTTTCTTCAACTCGTATAACTGACCACCCTATATTCGTAAACATTTCACTGATAAACTTATAACTATTTTTCATTGGTGTGCATGTTGAAATTCTGATTTTTGCCTTATTCTTAAATTTTTAAAGTTTCCTCTATTCTCTAGGGTTTTCTTCACCCAAGTTTAAAAATTTAGCGTAGTTTCTCATGGAACTGCAGGAAAAAAGGAGATTTGTCTGGTGAAGGATTGTTCTTTTATACTCCAGGAACTCTTTTTTTTTATCCACTCATGAGCCCGACTGCCGTGTAAGGGAAACCTTTCACAGCATAAGGTCGAATTCAAATAAATATATCAGTAATGTAATGTTGCAAAACTTCTACAATATCGTTATATCTACGGATGTATGTTGGGCCAATTAAACACTTAATCGAAAATTATTTATCCATAAATATTTATCAATATCGCTGTTTCGTTTATCAATATCGCTAATTGATTTGTTGATATCAATAAATCATTTATTGATATCAATAAATCATTTATCAATATCACTAATTCATTTATTGACATTGATAAATCATTTATTGATATCGATAAATCATTTATCGATAAATCAATCAACAATTAACAGCAGTCGAGGTAGTAAGGCAGCAGAATCAGGGCCATCTCAGTTGTTGCGATTTAATGGAACCGACTGTGGAGTGCTCATGATGGGGACACAGCAGGGATTCATACACGTGAATTTTAGACCCCGGTACAGGGTGGTAAAATTCAACAGCTTCATCCGTGACAAATCAAAGTTGTCATGACTGTGTATTGGCTGTAATGAAATTAAAATAAGGCTTTAAATGTAGTCTTTGGTATGCCAAGAAAGTGAAAGAAAAGCAGATACAACACACATTTCTGAATATAGCACAGATTCTAGTGCTGAAAATATTGCTGGTGATTTGGTGCCTGACTCTGAGGTCGCTGGTTTGAATCCCGCAGCCAAATTTCAGCACTAGAATCTGTGCTATATTCAAAAAGTGTAACCCCTGTTAACAATAATACTGGTATATCATACATACTTTCACATTAACAATTCTGGTTATAAATATTTGGGCTAACATGAATTCGTGCACAGCAGCACAAGTGATACAGGTACTAGTATAAAACCCTGTCGGTATGATGAAAATTTGGCAAATTTCATTCTTAATATGTTACGAGATGTCAGGAAGGAGCTGTAATTATCGGAGGCTAAAAAAGGCGGAATTATCGATAATGTCAATTCATTTATCAATATCACTAATTCATTTATAAATGTTCTTATCAAGAATTCATTTATTGATATATATAAATGCCATTATTTATCGAAATCGCTAATTCAGTTTATTGATATCGATTATTCTCGATTGAGTGTTAATTTGGCCCCTCATACTGATGCCTTAAATATTAATAATTAACAGATTTAGAACAATTTCATGTTTTCCTTGTGTGTCAGAGCTCCAAGTAAGGATTCAAATGAACCTTTGTCCAAGTAAACTAATAGTCTGGCGTTCATATCTGGCAGCTTCTAGCTTGACTGTGACCTTGTAAAATGTCTAGACATGTGCTACCATGGTTACCGTATTTGACCTGAAAAGTTGTTCCAAATCGTGCATTTTCAGAGGCAAAGATGTATAAATATAACAAAGTATTACTTTTAATGTTGAAACTTACATTTTTCCACTAAAAAATACTATCCTACTCTCTGAAAAAAACCTCAAAACGTCTTGCTGAGATCAGTGGAACTCTTAGAATCAGGCAAAATGAGTAACTAGGTCACGGATGTAATTTCAGGTCAAATGCAGTCTGTACATGTATCTGCCAATATGCCATTTTCCTGTTGGGGTTCTCCAGGTTTTTCATATTACAGTCGCTGGGGGCCTCTTTGGCTGAGTGGCTGGAGTGCTAGCACAGCACAGTGACCAGGAGCTTCTCAACAACAAGGTCGCTGTGTGCTCAAGTCCATTCCAAACTGGCCTCTTCTCCAGTCATTCGTAGAAAGATCTGTCAGCAACCTGTCGATGGTCACGGATATAGAGCCTGGTTTCCTCCTACCATAATGGTGGCTGCCATTTTTTGTGTGAAGTATTCTTGAGTATGGCGTAAAACACATCTCAAATTAATAAATAAATAAAATGACTGCTTTCAGATATGGAATGGACAGGTGTGTAAATGCAGCGTGAAATACTAATCGTTTTAGTGAATTAATTTTTCTCTTCATAGTTGCTGTATGCAGTCCACCGTTCTGTAGACAAAGGGAGAATACTCCAGAGTAAAGGTCAAAACATGATGGACAGAATACTTGTACAAATTTGTTCCCAAACTAGAAAGTATCCTTTTTCAACACTGATTTTATGTAAGGATGTAGAAATGATAAATGTTTTCACACGTATGCTCTCAGATGAAAAAGTATGCTTGGATGTTTGCATTGCCCATTGGACTTGGTAAACATCGTGGGGAAAATCTAACAAATGAATGGAAAGACCAGTTATTGTGGATTTACTAAAATATTAACAATATCTTAGGTTGATCGAATTGTCAATCCATATTTTACTGAATCTGTTGCTTCCTCAATTAAAAAAGTAATTAGTGTGATATTCTATTTAAGTTTTCACTTTGCTATGGCTTCTGTTTAAATCAAACAGTGTTCTCTTTCATCAGTCATTGTTCTGGTTAATGAGTCACTGTTAAAGCATTCTGTTGAGTTAAGTGAGTGAATTGGGGTAAACATCAAGTCATTCATTGTTCTGGTTAATGAGTCACTGTTAAAGCATTCTGTTGACTTAAGTGGGTGAATTGTGGTAAACATCAAGTCAGTCATTGTTCTGATTAATGAGTCACTGTTAAAGCATTCTGTTGACTTAAGTGGGTGAATTGTGGTAAACATCAAGTCAGTCATTGTTCTGTTAAATCTTTTGAACTTGCCTTAACACCTATCCAGATTAACATGCCGTACCTTAGATGTCAATTACCACTTGGTAAGTATTTGTATGCAGTCAGCTCATGTCGTCGTCATCTGACGTCATCTGAAAAATTATTGAGTACGACGTTAAACCCTAAGCACTCACTCACTCATTAAAATACTTCTGACGCCAGCCTCAGTGTTTTTGCGTTTTAATAAAAGTGTAACAAAAAACATCCATCACTCACTTCATTCAGATTTATGTGTTTTGAACGCATGTATCTTGTCATTCCACTTAGTGGCCTTATTAGAAGGCACTAGATCTGTCACAACATTACCTCATTAATATTTTCATGTCATATGTATCAGGTTGTACAGAAGATTTTATTTTTGAGGACACTTCAGTTATTCTACACGCTTCTACTAGTGTTATACTTCATACATGTAACAGAATTTTTTTACCCTGGTGTCAGGTCTTTTCCCTTCGAAAGGCAATTTTGAGCCCTTTTTGACTTGGAAAAGCTCTTTAAGTGATGTAAAACCTGGTCTTAAAAATGTGTTTTAATGGTGTTTAGAAGATAGAATAATATCCCACTTACAGTAGCCTAAATCTTCAACCTTTTCAACCTCCTCTGCAACAAAGATTTTGAAAATTTTTCAGAGAACTATGGGTTATAGAGAAGTAACTTGTGTGGTTTTATGAAGCTTGCATCTTTAATGCCAAAAACAACTCATTTTTAGCATAAATTTGTTGCTATAATGTTTGAAAAGGTCAAAGATTTACAGTACTGGAAATTGTCAGTTCTAAGCTCCAAAATTGTTTAACATTGTCACCCAAGTACACCAATTTGTATAGTTGCAAGCAGCATTGTTGGAAGTAGATCAGACATCGCACACATTGGTTGCAAACTTTTAATTTGGGACCACAAGTGTTTTCAATAGAAAATGGAATGGATGTGAATATGATGGCTGGTGAACATCTAGGACCCTTCCATTGACCATTGGTTTTTCTGGGTTACAGAGCACCTACAGAGCAGCCGAGTGGAAATACCAGTCTATACTGGATCGCTTTATCCGTCTGGAGACACGAGTGGCCATCAATCTGTCCCTGCCTGTACCCCTAGACACAGCCAAACAGAACCTCAGTAAACAAATCAAAGTGAGTAGTGTGTGTGTGTGGCAGTGGCCATCAGTCTGTCCCTGCCTGTACCCCTAGACACAGCCAAACAGAACCTCAGTAAACAAATCAAAGTGAGTAGTGTGTGTGGCAGTGGCCATCAGTCTGTCCCTGCCTGTACCCCTAGACACAGCCACACAGACCCTCAGTAAACAAATCAAAGTGAGTAGTGTGTGTGGCAGTGGCCATCAGTCTGTCCCTGCCTGTACCCCTAGACACAGCCAAACAGAACCTCAGTAAACAAATCAAAGTGAGTAGTGTGTGTGGCAGTGGCCATCAGTCTGTCCCTGCCTGTACCCCTAGACACAGCCAAACAGAACCTCAGTAAACAAATCAAAGTGAGTAGTGTGTGTGTGTGTGACAGTGGCCATCAATCTGTCCCTGCCTGTACCCCTAGACACAGCCACACAGAACCTCAGTAAACAAATCAAAGTGAGTAGTGTGTGTGACAGTGGCCATCAATCTGTCCCTGCCTGTACCCCTAGACACAGCCAAACAGAACCTCAGTAAACAAATCAAAGTGAGTAGTGTGTGTGTGTGTGTGACAGTGACCATCAATCTGTCCCTGCCTGTACCCCTAGACACAGCCAAACAGAACCTCAGTAAACAAATCAAAGTGAGTAGTGTGTGTGGCAGTGGCCATCAATCTGTCCCTGCCTGTACCCCTAGACACAGCCACACAGAACCTCAGTAAACAAATCAAAGTGAGTAGTGTGTGTGTGTGGCAGTGGCCATCAGTCTGTCCCTGCCTGTACCCCTAGACACAGCCAAACAGAACCTCAGTAAACAAATCAAAGTGAGTAGTGTGTGTGTGTGTGACAGTGACCATCAATCTGTCCCTGCCTGTACCCCTAGACACAGCCACACAGAACCTCAGTAAACAAATCAAAGTGAGTAGTGTGTGTGTGTGTGTGTGTGACAGTGACCATCAATCTGTCCCTGCCTGTACCCCTAGACACAGCCAAACAGAACCTCAGTAAACAAATCAAAGTGAGTAGTGTGTGTGGCAGTGGCCATCAATTTGTCCCTGCCTGTACCCCTAGACACAGCCAAACAGAACCTCAGTAAACAAATCAAAGTGAGTAGTGTGTGTGTGTGGCAGTAGCCATCAATCTGTCCCTGCCTGTACCCCTAGACACAGCCAAACAGAACCTCAGTAAACAAATCAAAGTGAGTAGTGTGTGTGTGTGTGACAGTGGCCATCAATCTGTCCCTGCCTGTACCCCTAGACACAGCCACACAGAACCTCTGTAAACAAATCAAAGTGAGTAGTGTGTGTGTGTGTGACAGTGACCATCAATTTGTCCCTGCCTGTACCCCTAGACACAGCCAAACAGAACCTCAGTAAACAAATCAAAGTGAGTAGTGTGTGTGTGTGACAGTGGCCATCAATCTGTCCCTGCCTGTACCCCTAGACACAGCCACACAGAACCTCAGTAAACAAATCAAAGTGAGTAGTGTGTGTGTGTGACAGTGGCCATCAATCTGTCCCTGCCTGTACCCCTAGACACAGCCAAACAGAACCTCAGTAAACAAATCAAAGTGAGTAGTGTGTGTGTGTGACAGTGGCCATCAATCTGTCCCTGCCTGTACCCCTAGACACAGCCACACAGAACCTCTGTAAACAAATCAAAGTGAGTAGTGTGTGTGTGTGTGACAGTGACCATCAATTTGTCCCTGCCTGTACCCCTAGACACAGCCAAACAGAACCTCAGTAAACAAATCAAAGTGAGTAGTGTGTGTGTGTGTGACAGTGGCCATCAATCTGTCCCTGCCTGTACCCCTAGACACAGCCACACAGAACCTCAGTAAACAAATCAAAGTGAGTAGTGTGTGTGTGTGTGACAGTGACCATCAATCTGTCCCTGCCTGTACCCCTAGACACAGCCAAACAGAACCTCAGTAAACAAATCAAAGTGAGTAGTGTGTGTGGCAGTGGCCATCAATCTGTCCCTGCCTGTACCCCTAGACACAGCCACACAGAACCTCAGTAAACAAATCAAAGTGAGTAGTGTGTGTGTGACAGTGGCCATCAATCTGTCCCTGCCTGTACCCCTAGACACAGCCACACAGAACCTCAGTAAACAAATCAAAGTGAGTAGTGTGTGTGTGTGTGTGACAGTGACCATCAATCTGTCCCTGCCTGTACCCCTAGACACAGCCAAACAGAACCTCAGTAAACAAATCAAAGTGAGTAGTGTGTGTGGCAGTGGCCATCAATCTGTCCCTGCCTGTACCCCTAGACACAGCCACACAGAACCTCAGTAAACAAATCAAAGTGAGTAGTGTGTGTGTGTGGCAGTGGCCATCAGTCTGTCCCTGCCTGTACCCCTAGACACAGCCAAACAGAACCTCAGTAAACAAATCAAAGTGAGTAGTGTGTGTGTGTGTGACAGTGACCATCAATCTGTCCCTGCCTGTACCCCTAGACACAGCCACACAGAACCTCAGTAAACAAATCAAAGTGAGTAGTGTGTGTGTGTGACAGTGACCATCAATCTGTCCCTGCCTGTACCCCTAGACACAGCCAAACAGAACCTCAGTAAACAAATCAAAGTGAGTAGTGTGTGTGGCAGTGGCCATCAATTTGTCCCTGCCTGTACCCCTAGACACAGCCAAACAGAACCTCAGTAAACAAATCAAAGTGAGTAGTGTGTGTGTGTGGCAGTAGCCATCAATCTGTCCCTGCCTGTACCCCTAGACACAGCCAAACAGAACCTCAGTAAACAAATCAAAGTGAGTAGTGTGTGTGTGTGTGACAGTGGCCATCAATCTGTCCCTGCCTGTACCCCTAGACACAGCCACACAGAACCTCAGTAAACAAATCAAAGTGAGTAGTGTGTGTGTGTGTGTGACAGTGACCATCAATCTGACTCTGCCTGTACCCCTAGACCATCTAATTCGTCTTAGAAATGTATGTGTTTTTATGTTTGTTTAGCATGTTTATCAGATAAGATGATAAATTCTGGGAAACCAAGATTAATATGTAATGACTTATTTGTCTCCAAACAGTCATTTGTGGGCCAAATGTCTAGAGCATAAAAACTACATAATGTTACCTGGGTGTCATTTTATTGCCAGACCTCCTTAACACCATACTGTAACAACATTTGGGAATCCCTGGCGACAGTGAACAAGCAGATGCGTAACCTTGACCAGACCCTCGAGTTCACAGACAGCAAGAAAGGACGGCTGACAAAGGGCTCCACAACTCACCATAAATATGTAGTAGACCTCTTCCTCTCTGCAGTAAGATCACCAGTTGTCTCCCCTTTTTTCTTCTCCATTATGCCGATTGATCGTATTGCAGCCGCATGGAAATGACAGATTAACATCAGGCAGTTTACCTTGTTCAGTCTCAAGCTAAACACTGCCACCAGGCAAATTTTGTTAGTTCTTTCTCCAGACTTTAATGTCGGCACCTTGTTCCGATTCCCCAAAATCAGTGTTGACCAAATGTGAAATATAATATTAGACATTTTTGGTGCCCTAGAAATAAGAATTTTACCAGTATTGCGATTGTTACATTCTGTTGTTGCATGGTGCTTGATGAACGCTGTACCAGTAGACCGGCCCGGATAGCACAGTTGGTAGAGCGTCCGCTTCGGGACCGGTAGATCCAGGATCAATCCTTGATCGAGTCACACCTAAGACTTTAAAAGAGGAAGTTGTAAATTCCTCGCTTGGCGTTCAGCATGAAGGGGATAGTGCAACGACTGGTTGACCCGTATCAGTATAATGGCTCGGGCGGGGTGGCTTGCTTGCCTTCGGTAAGTCGTCTCAGTGAAGCAGCACTAAATAAAAGAGCGGTGGAAATCCGTCCTGCAACAAGGAGGCACATTACACGTACATGCACCCTAATGATTCCTTCGTCGTCATATGACTGAAAAATTGTTGAGAACGACGTTAAACCCCAAGCACTCACTCACTCGCACTGTACCAGTACTCCTATTGTTACATTATATTGTTTCATGGTGCTTGATGAATGCTTTATGGACTGTCCCCATAAATCGTTTGCTTCGAGTTCAGTTGAAAGGAATGAGAAGAACATACACTCAAATGATTGGTGTAAAGTTCTTTAGTTTTTTCTCCTTGGAGTCGCTCATTGGAAACAACCGAAGAACATCAACACCTGCATGATGGTCTCGGTCATACTGTTGTTGTTGCATGTTGCTAGGTCAAGACCGTACCAGTACTGCTATTGTCGCATGTGCTTTCTGAAGAAATTGAGACTTTGGTTAACAAACTATCCTGTTAGGTATATGTATGTATAAAAATTCACTCTGTTTCTTGTCTTTGATTCTTACTTGGAATTTTACTATACACAGCTACATGACTGGTAAAGGTAAACGTACTTGTAAAAATGAGAAATTCTGTGGCTTTTTCTGTGCTACTTTGTATGATGACCTTGCTGTATTAGGCAGTTTGGTTTGTATGGAAGAAAACTGTTTGCATTACAGACTAGTGATAAGGGTATCACCAGTGGGCCAGTATTGTCAGAGTGCGGGGCCAGAATGCAAATCTCAGGGGCAATCTCAGGCAGAGCGTTTGTCCACAACAAGGCTACTGTGAACGAAGGAATAGAGGTCAGTGTTTGTGTCATACGCATGTACTAGTATTTTGGTGGTGGAGTCCCCCAAACTCTGTGCGGTTCCCTCTCACTATAATGCTGGCCACCGTGATGAAAGTGAAATATTCTTGAGTACTGCCTACAACACCAATAAAATCAGTCAATCAATCAGTCTAACTGGTACCTGGATAACCTGTTAGAATGCATATACATTAGCAAAGAATTGAAGTAGTTTATTTGCACTACTGAATACATGTACAGGTACTCGTGAGCATCAAGCAAGGCTTTGTAGCGTATTGTTCACCACAGAAATGGGGTGATGGTAGACTTTTTAATAGAAGCCTACAAAGGGACAGACCTGGGCCCAGTTTCATGAAGTTCTCTTTGTGTTACAAGCTTGCAACTACCATGACGACGTATTGCCTACAGTACTGGTTGATATGGTAGTTAAGTTAAGGTAATGTGAAGAGTGCTTCGTGAAACTGGGCGCTGGAGTTTAACGCCACATTTCCTATAAAGGAACGGAATACCATACATGAGCCCACTATCACAAAATTTCATAAATCAGTTTTTCGTAAGTTGGATTGTGAATAACTGCGTCTTATGACACTGTAGCCTAGGCAGTGTCTTTTGTGAGAAAAGTTACAAGAAATGCGACTCGCATGGTTTCATGAAAGTGGCTCCTGGAAGTTCCGGAAGCAAATCAGAACTGTTTGATTTGTTTTTTTTTTGGCAGGCCATCAAGCAGGATGTGATAAGAAGCTTGTCATCTCGCTGCCAGCTTTTATGCGAAGACATTAATGTAATTGAAGAAGATAGAGGTAAGTAGAACTGCTGTCTGTCTGTCTTTCTCCACGTCATTAGATTTTGTATGATGTATTATGGGTGATAAAGGGACCAGGCTATAGGCTTACATCCCATCTGTCTGTCCATCACCTAACAGTTTTCCAGACTTTTTCTTCAAAAATGGTTTATCTTATTGAACTGAAACATGGTACATGGCCTCATCTTGATGAATTGCAGGTCAGGGTAGGATTTCACGCTGTTTTGTCAATTTTGGTCAAAATTATGGCCATTTTTTTAGAACTGTATTTTGGCATCAGATGTGTTTGTAATTTCTTTGGACATCAAGGAGCATTTGTTTGATCAGTGTCGTTGACGTTCATTGAAGTTGAGATTTTTTTCTCCCAGATTTATAGTATTGTGATCATGGAAGGTCATATCAGGGATAAAAGTTTTGACCATTAAAAACATAAGGCCTCAGCATTGAAGCTGAAAATGAATTAGCCTGCTGTGGTGACGTGAAATATGTGAAACAGTAATGTGAAAAAACACTGGGTTGTTATTTTGTAATACGTAGTATATAATGTGGCCTAACATATAAAATGGCACTAAACTACAGTTTTCCTGGAAGCTGGAAATTAAGTAGCCTGCTGCGGTGACGTGTAATATATGTGAAATATGTGAAACACTTAGGTGAAATATGTGAAACACTAATGTGAAATAACACTTGGTTATTATTTTCTAATACGAAGTAAATAATGTGGTGAAGCTGGATGTTATGTAGCCTGCTGTGGTGATGTCAGAGGTGGTAGGTGTCAAAACAGCTTTGTTTGGAGGAGAGCCCTAAATGGCACTGCGATGTCAGATCATGTCATTTTAGAATATTTCAATCATTGATGAAAATATGCATGAGTTGTTTTTTCTCTCTTTATTTTTGGCATACCTTTCTTAATGTTCCTTTAAAACCATACTCGTGGTTTCATTTAGCACCTTTCATGTATTTTTCAATTGTTTAGTTGTTCAGCTTGCCTATGGTGCAGCGAGTCAGATATAATTTCACACAATTTTTCACCAAATAATCATCTTTCTCTATGAACTGTGGTACAGGAAGGGTGATCATTTGGTGACAACCCGTGTAGTTACATACACTGTAATTCTTCAACCTTATCGCATGTTTGCAAGGTGTTTATTCAAGCATATTCTGAAGACATTATTCTGTGTTGACTCTGTTGACTTTTGTGAAGCCCTAAAGCTGGCTAACCCAACCAGTGTAGTTTTGTCTCCAACATCACAAACTCATTTGGTTAGCATGCTAGAACAGCGTTATGACCCAGGAGCCTCTCACCAATGCGGTTGCTGTGATTCCAGCTCATACTGGCTCTTTTCCAGCTGTAAATGGGGAGTCTTCCAGCAACCTGCAGATGGTCATGGGTTTCCCCCTGGTTTCCTCCCACCATAATAATGGCTGCCATCATATAAGTAAAATATTCTTGAGTATGGCGTAAAACACCAATCACATAAATAAATAAATCACATTAAAAAGGTGTATAAATCACACTGAACATTTCTGTCTTATGTGTGTAAAGGTTGAGGAAATAGGATAACTGCGATTTACTGTAAATTAGATAAATTTTTACATGAATATTTCACCAACTTTATAGTAGAGTGGTAGAGTAATCAATTTGTGAAAAATTCCATGAAAATCAATGATGATTTACTATATTCATTCCCTGTGCTATTTCTCTCTCTTTTCCTCAGTAGCAAACCTCCATGAACTGTATGACACACCCAAGCGGGTGTTCGCCCACGTGCCTGGCTTTCCGATCACATTCTGTGACTATGCCTTCAAAGATGAGACCAACAAGGACATAATGGAGCGGTATTCTGAACTCCTGGACATACGCCTGCAGGAAGAGAACCTGGAACTGGAAGCCGAGTCTTTCCTAGGTACCTGTACAAAATAAAAACTATCCTGTTTTTTTAGCTCACTATGATGAAGTAAGGCCTGCTATTGTGAGTGAGGGAAAGTGGTGTCGGTGTCGGTGTTAGTGTCAGTGTTGTCAGTGTCAGTGTCGGTGTTGGTGTCAGTATTGTTGTTGGTGTTGGTGTCAGCGTTGAGATAGTATATGACTATATGTATATGTATATATACATCTATATATATATTCCAACTGCAGTTTCAAACTTCATGTTTTTTTCAAGGAATATGAATTTGAATGTCCACAGAGGTCTTTATATAGGGTATGTGTTACCAGCAACTAAGGAAATATGTGCTGTGTTAAAAATTTTACACAATTATTGCAGGATTATATTTACTATGATGTGGGTGTCTGAAAAAAGTTTCTCAAATAAGTTATTTAGAGTAGACAAATGGTGAAGAAAATGAAGAAGCTGAATGTTTGTGAACCTGAGAAGTTTCTAAAGGAAGGAATTGTCATTTGTGCCATAAGGGGTACTGTTTTTACCTTCATCGACAAAAGAGTTTGAATTCAAAACTCTCCTGTTGCTTAACGTAACATACATGTATGCAAAATATTTGAAATGCTGTAACATTGTATTTACCCCTCATCATTCATATTGAACTAAAAATGTAACAGCTTTTAGGATGTCATTTACAGTCAGGGCAAATCATAGATGTCCCAGATTTGTGGGTTCATTTCAGACCAAACATGCCCTATTAATTGTTGAAAGTAAATCAGTCATCATCAAGTATAAATTTTCAGACTATACTCCTTGTGTTGTGCCCCATCTGGTAGAAATCATGTCTGTGGTGTACCATCTGGTAGAAATCATATCTGTAGTGTGCCCAATCTGGTAGAAATCATATCTGTGGTGTACCATCTGACAGGGAGGATATCTCAGAAATTGGGTAAAAATCATACCTCAGAAACTCTGTGGTGTGCCCAATCTGGTAGAAGTCATATCGGTGGTGTACCATCTGACAGGGAGGATATCTCAGAAATTGGGTAAAAATCATACCTCAGAAACTCTGTGGTGTGCCCCATCTAGTAGAAATCATATTTGTGATGTACCATCCGACAGGGAGGATATCTCAGAAATTGGGTAAAAATCATACCTCAGAAACTCTGTGGTGTGCACTCTCTGGTAGAAATCATACCTCAGAAACTCAGTGGTGTGCACCCTCTGGTAGAAATCATACCCCAGAAACTCTGAGGTGTGCACTCTCTGGTAGATGTCATAACCCAGAAACTCTGTGGTGACCACTCTTTGCTAGAAGTCATACATCAAAAACTCTGTGGTGCCCACCATCTGGTAGAAACTTTAGCCCAGTAACTCAGTGGTCTCACCATCTGGTAGAAATCATACCCAGAAATTCTGTAATGTGCACCAAATGTTAAGAAATCATACCCCAGAAACTCCCCAGAAATGTGGTGTGTACCAACTGATAGAAATTGTATCTCGGAAATCGGTTGTACCATATGACATGAAGGATATCTTAGAAATTCAGAATTCTGTTGCACAGATTGGTGGAAATCATGTCTCAAAATGTCAATCCTGTGAGTTCAAGTACAGCTCATGCTGGCTTCCTCTTCAGCCGTACGTGGGAAGGTCTTCCAGCAGCCTGCGGATGGTCGTGGGTTTCCCCCGGGCTATGCCCAGTTTCCTCCTACCATAATGCTGGCCACTGTCATATAAGTGAAATATTCTTGAGCACGACATAAAACATCAATCAGATAAATAAATAAATAAATTGAAATGTCAATCCACTTTTCACATATCGGTGCACCATCTAACTTCATTGCGTCATTAGTTTATTTGTCCATCCCTGTTTTAGATGATGAAGATCGTGATGACATGTTGAAGGCAGAAGATTCTGCCTCCTGTGAGGGGCGAACATCTGCTCCGCCACCCAATGTTGACAGTGTATCTCACTCCTCATCTGCCGGCAGCCTGCTGTCTGAACCAGGAGCTGGTGTCAGAGCTATTGGTGAGTTGTTCTAAAATATGCACAGTTGTGAGTTCTTTGGATGAGTCTTGTGCATGCAAATGCTGAAAGCTTCTAAGTTTTGAAAACTATATTTCATCTCTGTGCTCCAAGATTAGGATATGTTAATTATCACAAGGATGAAAGATTTATTTATTAATTTGATTGATGGTTTACACGGTAATAAAGAATATGTCACTTATACATTGGGGGCCAGCAATATGGTGGGCGGAAACCATGCAAAGTCCAGGGCAATCATCCGCAGGTTGCTGCAGGCCTGCCCACGTACAGCCGGAGAGGAAGACAGCATGAACTCAAAGCGAACACATTGGTGAGAGGCTCAATGGTCACTGTGCTGCGCTGGCATGCTAACCATCTCGAACAGGGAGGCTCCTAAGGATGAAAAACAACACAACAACTCTGTGCCTCTAGTAGGTCCACTTGGTTCACAAACGTGACAAAGCTGACCAGGCGTCTTGAGTGTGACAATGCCAAAAAGTGCTGAATTTCATGCAAATTTTTTTTAAAATAAGACAACATCTGTCATGTGTCTGTTATGGTTGATACAGCAGACCAAATTGGAAAGAATTAATAGCTGAAAATGTGAGGATTTCAGCAGAAAGACCATAATTCAAAAGGTTGAAATTTTTTTTTGAAAATTTGGTAACTCTATAATTCAAAATTGAACATTTTTTTGAAAGTTTGGTAACTAATTCAAAATTGAAATTTGTTTTGAAAATTTGGTAACTCTATAATTCAAAATTGAAATTTGTTTTGAAAGTTTGGTAACTCTATAATTCAAAATTGAAATTTGTTTTGAAAGTTTGGGAACTCTGTAATTCAAAATTGAAATTCAAAATTGAAATTTGTTTTGAAAATTTGGTAACTATAATTTAAAATTGAAATTTGTTTTGAAAATTTGGTAACTCTATAATTCAAAACTGAACATTTTTTTGAAAGTTTGGTAACTCTATAATTCAAAATTGAAATTTGTTTTGAAAGTTTGGTAACTCTATAATTCAAAATTGAAATTTGTTTTGAAAGTTTGGGAACTCTGTAATTCAAAATTGAAATTCAAAATTGAAATTTGTTTTGAAAATTTGGTAACTATAATTTAAAATTGAAATTTGTTTTGAAAATTTGGTAACTCTGTAATTCAAAATTGAACATTTTTTTGAAAGTTTGGTAACTCTATAATTCAAAATTGAAATTTGTTTTGAAAATTTGGTATCTGTAGAATTCAAAATTGAAAATTTTTTTCATTGATTTAAATGCGGTTTGGAATGTAACATGGGCATTGTGGGATCATATTGATAGTATACTTTTTCGACCATGTCTCCTTGGTTTCCCTTCTGTGTAGCGCTGGTAATGGTCACATAAGTGAAATATTCTTGAGTACGGTGTGAAACTCCATTCAAATCAGTAAATAAATCAAAAGACGTCACACTGATTTTTCTACACTTATTTGTTCAGGTGTGTATTCCTCTTTTAGTGATATAGAAAAAGCGAAAAAAAAAGTGATGACATACATTATGGATTATGGGATCCACGTGGTCCATTAAGCCCACCTTACCAGCCAACACATTGGCTTACATTTCATTTGATAAAAATAGTAGTCTAGAAAATAAAGTTTTTAATGGTCGTTCTACTGATGCTTGCTTGTTCACTTCGTTAAAGGTAGGTGAGTGGTAAGCTGGAGACCCAGGATCCAATCTCAAAGGCAAAGAAAATTTAGATAACTAAAAAAGTTATTTCGAAAGAGGGGTGGAGTCAGTTTTTTCTAACATGCTTGGTAACTGTAAAAGCCACCTTTGATTCAGAAATTTTACTTTAATAGCCAGGTGGCCATAATAGCAAGAAAACAAGTATGATGTTGTGTCAGTAAAGAGCCATTGTGTAAGCTCTGTTCTGTAGGGTTTCCATCATGTATTAAATTTTCGCCTAATTTCTAAATTTTCTAGGTTCATTTAGAAATGAAACAGCTATTTAATAAATCATTTAACTTCTGATTACAGGTGTTGTGGCAAGTGGGGCTTTAGCAGCTGTGATTGCTGGAATGTCCTATCTGTACCTGGGAACAGAAAGCTAGTCAGCAATTGGCCTTCGAAAGAATGATTTAATATGTGCTAAAAGTACAATTCATCTGGTCAGGATAAACATGTTTTTTTTTTGTTTTTTTGTAAATACTGAGTAATTTAAGCTCATCCTACTATATATTGTGGTTCTTTGTAGCCAGACCAAATGTTTAGGCCATGAAATAGATTTTCTTAAAATCATTCCCAGATTTTCCAGTGTTTACAGGCTTTCTTGTCATTTTTCAATTTAATACTGGTTTAATATTGTACGGTGGGAACTGAGCAGTTCTCCTCATTCTGACAAAACCACTAGTGTATGTTTCATCAACAATCATTCGTTTACTAACGAACATCAGCTCTTCATTGTATCTTGTTTATATATATATCTGATTGCTAAATAAAGCTTGTGAACATCTGTCAAAGAAATGACACTGTTGTGATTTTTAGAGTTGCTTGAGCTCTTTTTTTTAGATGGAATAAGCACTGCTTAATGTTCATGGGCGACCAACAGTTTTAGTCAATGTTCACGTACAACCATCAGCTTTCCTCAGTGTTCACATACAACCGTCAGCTTTCCTCAATATTCACATACAACCATCAGCTTTCCTCAGTGTTCTCATACAACCATCAGCTTTCCTCAGTGTTCTCATACAACCATCAGCTTTCCTCAATGTTCACAAACAACCATCAGCTTTCCTCAGTGTTCACAAACAACCGTCAGCTTTCCTCAGTGTTCACATACAACCATCAGCTTTCCTCAGTGTTCACCTACAACCATCAGCTTTCCTCAATATTCACATACAACCATCAGCTTTCCTCAATATTCACATACAACCATCAGCTTTCCTCAATATTCACGTACAACCATCAGCTTTCCTCAATATTCACATACACCCATCAGCTTTCCTCAATATTCACATACAACCATCAGCTTTCCTCAATATTCAGGTACAACCATCAGCTTTCCTCAGTGTTCACGTAAAACCATCAGCTTTCCTCATTATTCAGATACAACCATCAGCTTTCCTCAATATTCACATACAACCATCAGCTTTCCTCAGTATTCAGAAACAACCATCAGCTTTCCTCAATATTCACATACAACCATCAGCTTTCCTCAATATTCAGGTACAACCATCAGCTTTCCTCAGTGTTCACGTACAACCATCAGCTTTCCTCAATATTCAGAAACAACCATCATATTTTCTCAATATTCACATATAACCATCAGCTTTCCTCAATATTCAGAAACAACCATCATATTTTCTCAATATTCACGTACAACCATCAGATTTCCTCAATATTCAGATACAACCATCAGATTTCCTCAATATTCAGATACAACCATCAGATTTCCTCAGTATTCAGATACAACCATCAGCTGTGGTCAATGTTCAGGTACAACCATCAGCCAAACTAAATGTTCAGGTACAACCATCAGCTATACTGAATGTTCAGGTACAACCATCAGCTATACTGAATGTTCAGGTACAACCATCAGCTATACTGAATGTTCAGGTACAACCATCAGCTATACTGAATGTTCAGATACAGCCATCAGCTATACTGAATATTCAGGTACAACCATCAGCTATACTGAATGTTCAGGTACAACCATCAGTTATACTGAATGTTCAGGTACAACCATCAGCTTTACTGAATGTTCAGGTACAACCATCAGCTATACTGAATGTTCAGGTACAACCATCAGCTATACTGAATGTTGAGGTACAACCATCAGCTATACTGAATGTTGAGGTACAACCATCAGCTATGCTGAATGTTGAGGTACAACCATCAGCTATATTGAATGTTCAGGTAAAACCATCAGCTTTACTGAGTGTTCAGGTACAACCGTCAGCTTTACTGAATGTTCAGGTATAACCATCAGCTATATTGAATGTTCAGGTACAACCATCAGCAATACTGAATGTTCAGGTAAAACCATCAGCTTCACTGAATGTTTAGGTACAACCATCAGCTATACTGAATGTTCAGGTATAACCATCAGCTATACTGAATGTTCAGGTACAACCATCAGCTATACTGAATATTCAGGTACAACCATCAGCTATACTGAATGTTCAGGTACAACCATCAGCTATACTGAATGTTCAGGAACAACCATCAGCTATACTGAATGTTCAGGTACAACCATCAGCTATACTGAATGTTCAGATACAACCATCAGCTATACTGAATATTCAGGTACAACCATCAGCTATACTGAATATTCAGGTACAACCATCAGCCAAACTGAATGTTCAGATACAACCATCAGCTATACACAATATTCAGGCACAACCATCAGCTTTACTGAACGTTCAGGTAAAACCATCAGCTATACTGAATGTTCAGGTAAAACCATCAGCTTTACTGAATGTTGAGGTACAACCATCAGCTTTACTAAATGTTGAGGTACAACCATCAGCCAAACTGAATGTTCAGATACAACCATCAGCTATACACAATATTCAGGCACAACCATCAGCTATACTGAATGTTCAGGTAAAACCATCAGCTTTACTGAATGTTGAGGAACAACCATCAGCTATACTGAATGTTCAGGTACAACCATCAGCTATACTGAATGTTCAGGTAAAACCATCAGCTATACTTAATGTTCAGGTAAAACCATCAGCTTTACTGAATGTTGAGGTACAACCATCAGCTTTACTAAATGTTGAGGTACAACCATCAGCTATACTGAATATTCAGGTACAACCATCAGCTATACTGAATGTTGAGGTACAACCATCAGCTATACTGAATGTTGAGGTTCAACCATCAGCTATACTGAATGTTGAGGTACAACCATCAGCTATACTGAATGTTGAGGTACAACCATCAGCTATACTGAATATTCAGGTACAACCATCAGCTATACTAAATGTTGAGGTACAACCATCAGCTATACTGAATGTTGAGGTACAACCATCAGCTATACTGAATGTTCAGGTAAAACCATCAGCTATACTGAATATTCAGGTACAACCATCAGCTATACTGAATGTTCAGGTACAACCATCAGCTATACTGAATGTTGAGGTACAACCATCAGCTTTACTAAATGTTGAGGTACAACCATCAGCTATACTGAATATTCAGGTACAACCATCAGCTATACTGAATGTTGAGGTACAACCATCAGCTATACTTAATGTTGAGGTACAACCATCAGCTATACTGAATGTTGAGGTACAACTGTCAGCTATACTGAATGTTCAGGTACAACCATCAGCCAAACTGAATGTTCAGGTACAACCATCAGCTATACTGAATGTTGAGGTACAACCATCAGCTATACTGAATGTTGAGGTACAACCATCAGCTTTACTAAATGTTCAGGTAAAACCATCAGCTATACTGAATATTCAGGTACAACCATCAGCTATACTGAATGCTCAGGTACAACCATCAGCTATACTGAATGTTGAGGTACAACCATCAGCTATACTGAATGTTGAGGTACAACTGTCAGCTATACTGAATGTTCAGGTACAACCATCAGCCAAACTGAATGTTCAGGTACAACCATCAGCTATACTGAATGTTCAGGTACAACCATCAGCTATACTGAATGTTCAGACACAACCATCAGCTTTACTGAATGTTCAGGTACAACCTTTAGCTATACTGAATGTTCAGGTAAAACCATTAGCTTTACTGAATGTTGAGGTACAACCATCAGCTATACTGAATGTTCAGGTAAAACCATCAGCTTTACTGAATGTTGAGGTACAACCATCAGCTTTACTAAATGTTGAGGTACAACCATCAGCTATACTGAATATTCAGGTACAACCATCAGCTATACTGAATGTTGAGGTACAACCCTCAGCTATACTTAATGTTGAGGTACAACCATCAGCTATACTGAATGTTCAGGTACAACCATCAGCTATACTGAATATTCAGGTAAAACCATCAGCTATACTGAGTGTTCAGGTACAACCATCAGCTATACTGAATGTTCAGGTATAACCATGAGCTATACTGAATGTTCAGGTACAACCATCAGCTATACTGAATGTTCAGGTACAACCATCAGCTATACTGAATGTTCAGGTACAACCATCAGCTTTACTGAATGTTCAGGTACAACCATCAGCTATACTGAATATTCAGGTACAACCATCAGCTATACTGAATGTTGAGGTACAACCATCAGCTATACTGAATGTTGAGGTACAACCATCAGCTTTACTGAATGTTGAGGTACAACCATCAGCTATACTGAATATTCAGGTACAACCATCAGCTATACTGAATGTTGAGGTACAACCATCAGCTATACTTAATGTTGAGGTACAACCATCAGCTATACTGAATGTTCAGGTACAACTGTCAGCTATACTGAATGTTCAGGTACAACCATCAGCCAAACTGAATGTTCAGGTACAACCATCAGCAATACTGAATGTTCAGGTACAACCATCAGCCAAACTGAATGTTCAGATACAACCATCAGCTATACACAATATTCAGGCACAACCATCAGCTTTACTGAACGTTCAGGTACAACCATCAGCTATACTTAATGTTGAGGTACAACCATCAGCTATACTGAATGTTGAGGAACAACCATCAGCTATACTGAATGTTCAGGTACAACCATCAGCTTTACTGAATGTTGAGGAACAACCATCAGCTATACTGAATGTTCAGGTAAAACCATCAGCTTTACTGAATGTTGAGGAACAACTATCAGCTATACTGAATAGGTACATCTATCAGCTATACTGAATGTTCAGGTACAACCATCAGCTATACTGAATGTTCAGGTACAACCATCAGCTATACTGAATGTTCAGGTACAACATCAGCTGTAGTCAATGTTCAGGTACAACCATCAGCTATACTGAATGTTCATCAGCTAAACTGAATGTTTAGGTACAACCCATCAGCTATACTGAATGTTCAGATACAACCATCAGCTATACTGAATGTTCAGGTACAACCATCAGCTATACTGAATGTTCAGGTACAACCATCAGCTATCCTCAATATTCAGGTACAACCATCAGCTATACTGAATATTCAGGTGCAACCATCAGCTATACTGAATGTTCAGGTACAACCATCAGCTATACTGAATGTTCAGGTACAACCATCAACTATACTGAATGTTCAGGTACAACCATCAGCTATACTGAATGTTCAGGTAAAACCATCAGCTGTATTGAATGTTCAGGTACAACCAGGTACCTGACAAACTTCTGACTTAATTTATTTGGCATTGAGCTGGACTTAGTGACGGAGGAATAGCTCACAGCGATCACATTGGTGATATGTTTATGAATCACTGAGCTGCGCTGCGCTACCACACTAACCTTGGTCTCCATGGTACACACTAGTTATCTTCTACTCATGAACACAAAATACATAACAGAGATCTATACGAACGACAGAAGAGCTCGTTTTGAAACGAAAAATTCACTTTATTTATAAACTGTTGTTTTAAACATGCATTCTAGAATGCAAAAAACATCTGACACAGAAAGCTTTCCTGACAATAAATGGTACAAAAATTTGTGAAACACTATAGAAAGTATAATGGCAAGTCTTGTAAGAGCATCTAAAACAGATGAAATAAATACTGTTTCACATTTTAATCAATAATATTTCACTACTGTATTGGAAGTCGGGGTTTATGGGTGGAAGAAACCGCACAGATCCCACAAAATATGTCTAAACATTGCCAAGTATAGGTCAGGCCCCAGACCCCATGGCCCGGGATCATGAAGCGATCTTAGACTTAAATTTCAATTATTAAACTTGGAATGTTCCTGGCCTTTATTTTATCTGAAATAAAGATATCCACACATTTATCTTAATGATTTACCCAGAATTTACCTTGTCAAGCAATATTGTGATCTTGTTACTTCAGAAATAACCATTTTAGATTGATCTGAAATGTGTCTCTCATAAATGCAATCACTGTGAATTCAAGTCCAGCTCATGCTGGCTTCCTTTAAGATTGTACGTGGAAAGGTCTGCAATGTGTGGGTGGTGGTGGATTACCCCCTAGCTCAGCTCAGTGCCTCAACAAAATGTTGGTCGCCGTCGGGAAAGTGAAATATTCTTAAGTAGGGCATAAAACACCAATCAAATAAACAAATTAAACAACTCGACTATGCAAGCAAGTTTATAATTCATACATGTAAATTGTGCTTTTAATAAACCTTTAATACTTTTAAAATTAATACCCTAATTCTTCAACATTTTTGTATATGAAAGACTTTCAGTGCATTTTATGCAGTTTTAATTTAATTGGATTTTGGAGATAAAACTGCATTGGTTGGGTTGGCCAGTTTCTAGGCTTCACAAGTATAATTTTATCTGTCTTAACAGAATAATGCCTTCAGAATATGCTTGAATAAACACCTTTGCAAACATGCAAAAGGTTGGAGAATTACAGTACCAGTACTTCTGTAATTATACAAAATGCAAAAACCAAAAAAGAATACTTATGATGTGACCAAATGACAGACAAAACGCTGTACTTATACAGCTGCTTCTTTAATATTAGAACATGTATTCAATAAACTTCTTTAAAGTAAGAAATTCAATTTTAGACAGGCCAGCGAGAAGCTGGTATCAATAAAATGTCACCTCACGGGGAAGAAATACTCCTGTGGACTAGCATGACTAGGCTGTAATGTGTTGTCCATACTACCAAGGAGGCACCTGGAGAAACTGGTGTCTTTGCTTGTCTTTACAGTCTGATTAAGACAATCTCATCCAACAATGCAAAAAAAAAAAATCCTCATACTATAAGGTGGAATGTTGCAGTTCTCTTCTGACCCACGGAAATCACAGAGTATCTCAAGTAAAATGTTTGTAAATGTGTATCCGTAAACCCTTGAAATTATGATCATGTATCACAAAGGATTCTCATTGCACTTTTTCAACAACACCTGATGTGCAAAGTCCACTTTTTCCCACAAAAGTTTTTCATTGTACAAGAGAGTTTGCAGGGAAGTTTCATCCATTTCTAGCAGCATGCCTGGAAAATAAAAACATATGGAGTAAGTGTTGTCAGATTTATAACAACATTGAATTCTGTAGTGAATGAATTATTTTACAACAGTTTTCACTGACTTAATGAAGACATAAACATGTAACTGATGAATAAACAACTCAAGGGGCCTCCGTGGCTCAGTTGGTTAGCACGCTAGCGCAGCGTAATGACCCAGGAGCCTCTCACCAATGCGGTCGCTATCAGTTCAAATCCAGCTCATGCTGGCTTCCTCTCCAGCCATATGTGGGAAGGTCTGACAGCAACCTATGGATGGTCCTGGGTTTCCTCCCACCATCGCTGTCACTGGTGTAAAACACCACTCAAATAAATAAACAACTCAAAGCAAATCGAAATCAATATCATTATTTCCACTTGACAAACATTTTTGTACAGAAATCAAAAGCTTGTGGAAAACAGATGATATTCCTGTATGAATATTGTGACAGAAATCTCTACCTGTGCCAAATTGTTTTACTGTTATTAATAAATGAACAAAGAAATAAGCACCCATGATGTATGATTACATGTAGAAATACGGAGTACCCTAATTCCTCAACCTTTTCATATATCGAAGAGCAACTTTCAGCGCAATTTATACAACCTTTTTGATTATGGAGACAAAACTTCATTGGCTGGATTGTCCAATTTCATGGCTTCATAAAAAGTGTAATTTTATCAGTCCACACTGCATAACACCTTAAGAATATGTTTGAATAAAAACCTTAATAATGTCATAAATGAGGATATAACACAGGTTTAATAAAATATTTTTTTAATAAATATTTTTCCACTAGAATTTGTTCTTTTTAGCTAACAAATGTATTAAATCTCAATTTGGATCATATTTATATTTTAATAAGTTCATAAATATTTTCATTATTTAAGTCAAGTGCATATCTTTCGATATAAACAACAAATTTACATTCAAATAAATTTATCAGACAAGCTTCACATCCCTATTTACAACATTATTATGCAACAAAGATAAATACCAAAGCCCCAAATACCCACCATACCCAAATATTTTCAAATACCCTTTTCTCTTGAAAAAAAAAAATCCAAAAAAATATTAAAGATCATATTTACAAATAAGTTTTGATGCTCTTTCATCTGATTTTGGCATCATTTTTATGTTTTCTTCTCTTTTAATGCTTGATACAGTCAGGTCTTTTTTTATTGCGCGACTTGTTTAACACAATACCCAAGAATTTTTCATTTATACACTAGTGGTCAATTACAAAAGTGAAGGAAAACAGAATGGCTGGTGAACCACGAACATCTGTCAAGTCACTGACAAACTTTCCCACGTGTGACATAGACAGATGCACAACACAATGGCGGGAGTTATCCTGGATGAACAGAATCAACCTGAATGCAAAAAATCAGTTTCACAAGAGCCCTGTACAATCTCCATCATTTCCAGTAGATGACAAATGACGCAATTACAACAGATTTGTCCACAATTATGTGTTTCATACAGGCTATATTCTTGCTGGAAGTCAAAGTGTCTATTTGATCCATGTCCAACTCTAAAGAATAGTAAATCTACTGAATTCATTTCTACAAATCTTCTGTTGAAATTAAGAGTATGTACTTGTTTTTTCAGCATTTTGGTAAGAAACACCCACCTGTTATTTTCCCAGCATCTTCTGGATGGACTGGTTCAATTAAGTCATACAAGTACTGCCCAATTTCTGACTTTGTTGCTATGGTAACAGCATCTTTGTTACCATAGTTACTCTGTTCTAGGTGTTGCATGAAAGTTTTTTTTGATTTCTCCACAGCCTGTTTTAGTTTCTTGTCATCTCTCAGTAAATTTTCTAAAGTATCACAGTCCAATTCCAACAGCATCCCTATATTAAAAAAAAAAATATTTTGTACCTACATGTATGTTTAAAGGATCAGTTACAGTAAAATATATGCACCCTGACTCGCATCGTACAGATGACTCTGTTGGAGCTTTTTCCAGTTTCTTCCAACTATGATGCTAACCACTGTGATATTGGCTAGTTAAAAATCTGTGTGTTTTGTTAACTTACACTTATAGCTGTGAATAAGCAACTCTTTCTGGCTTGGCCATTCTCTCTGTGAGTCAAATTTTTATTTATTTATTTGATTGATGATTGAACTTGTACAACGGCAGCCAGCGTTATGGTTGGAGGACACCGTGACAGAGCCCAGGGGAAGGAAACCCATGACAACCATAGTGTAAGCCAGCATGACTCACAGTGACCACTGGACTCACAGTGACCACACTGTTGAGAGGCTCCTAAATCTTTGTGCTGCAATAGCACGTGAAACCACTTGGCCACGGAGGCCCCCTCATGGGTAAGAGGTACTGCTGTGGACTAGAGTGTAGTGCATTGGTCCATACTACCAAAGAGTGTATTTCTTTGTTTTGTTTTATAATGTACACACTCAAGAATTTTTCGCTTACACAATGGCAGTCAGTATATCATGGGTGGAAGAAACAGGATTGTCTGTGTAGTGGTTTACCACCAACCTTTGGCAAGGTATATAATATTGGTGAACTCTTTCTACAGGTGACATTTGTCATCATGGTGGAAGACAAATGGACATAGGAAGGTCTGGCAGCAACCTGCAGATGGTTGCTCCCAGTTTCGTCACACTATAATGCTGGACCCCGTTCTTGAGTATAGTGTAAAACATCAATCCAATATTATAAAATAAATTAAATAAACAAATGGACTCCAGTAAACTTCATGTAAGGCAACACGAATACATACACAGCCTTGAGAACAAGAGAAGTGTCTGTGATTTACGCGCATGGTGATAAACCATGTGTTTTACAATCTTACACACCTGTTATCTGAGCACAGAGTCCAGACTCCAAGTGTGAAATCTTCTCGTATAATCTGTAACCCAGGTCAAGTTTTGTGTCGTTACCACTGGTCCTGTGGACAAGAAATATGAGACAGGCTGAGCCAAGCAGGATGTCTTTCATTGAATAATGAAATAATAATAAAACTTCTGTGTTCAAAGAACAAAGAAAATCTTCATCATTACAACTTCTTAAATAAGTACAGGTCAATGTGAGGAACAATTTGCGTGAAAATAAAATCGAGAGAGAAATAATGAAAGAAATTCAATCAAAGCCCAATAAAAACTTTAGAATAGGACAATTTTATGGAGGGTCAACCAGATTACCTTCAACGAACATACTTTTACTGATGGCCTGACAGGTGGAGAAAACTGGAGAAACAGAGTACGCATCACCCTTCACCAGGTGTCGGATGCGGTTGCCATGGTTTCCTTCACCCCTGATCCATAGGCTTGACACTGACTATTTGTGCGAGTGAAATTTTCTAGAGTACGGTTTTATGGCATTATATGTAAACACAAATAAATATGTTGATAAATAGATAAATTAAACCCTGCACAAAATTAAAACCTTGCATTCTTGAATTGAAAACTTTATGCCCCTCCTTATTACAACTTACACACAACTCCTGGCAGCAGAAATTCTTTTCTTGAATAGGTTATCGTCTGTCAGCATGAGATATATATCCTTGGTGCAGCACTCCATCAACATGCCCGTGAGTTTACGTGGAACGCTCGGACTGTCCATCTGACAAAACTCCCACACCTTCTGATAAAGGTGATCCCCTAGTACTTCTCTGGTATTGGGCATGCTTGTACATTCATCCGTCTGTTCGTTAGTCAGTCTGTGTGCTTCTCCATTGAGTTGTGAAGATGTCCCATTCATTTTACAACATAATGGCCCGATGGCTTAACAAATAATTACCTGTGGCTTGTTAAATCACCTCTGAAAATAGACAAACACAGAACAATTAAATCACTCAAGAGTCCATATATTTAAATTTATATAATATTTAAATTTAAATTTATATAATACATATTTAATAAATTATTTTATTTGATTGGTGTTTTACGCTGTACTCAAGAATATTTCACTCATACAACGGCATCCAGTAGTAGTGGGGGAAGAAACCGGGCAGAGCCCAGGGGAAACACTCATCTATCTACAGGTTGCCCAGGGGAAACACTCACCTATACACAGACCCCCTCCATGCGATATATTTAAAAGAAAAGACAAAACTAGACAAATGTGTATAATTACTGACAAAAATGTCCCACAGTTTTAACTTCAAATTCGAACTTCACTCTGACATATTTGAATGCATACACCTCACAGGTTAGAGTTGAAAATTATTCAATTTCCACCTGTAGTATGCTTGAGTAAGTTTACTAGTGACGACACACTTAGGGACACTACCTGGCATGCCGAGTCAGCATTTCAGGAGTCTCACAATCGCACACCTTCACGGGCAGTTTAGGCGAGACATGGTGGGGGCTCTTACAAACTTACACGACCAAAAGGTGTGATTTTACGGCACCTGCTAAACTGATTATTCATCTGGCATTGTCATGTATGTTGGCTCAACAGTGCTGTTAGCAGGCACTGTAAGTGAGCGAGTGAGAGCTTAGGGTTTAATGTAGTACTTATGTAGTCACATAATGAAAAAGGAGGCATTAGAGTGCATGTACTTGCAATGTGCCTCCTTTCTGCAGGACAGATTTCCACCGCTTTTTTATCTAGTGCTGCCTCAATGAGACATTATACTGATAGGAGTCAACAAGTCTTTGCACTATCACCTATATACTGAACGCCAAGCGAGGAAGCTACAACTTCCTCTTTTAAGGTCTTAGGTGTGACTCGACCCAGGACTGACCCTGGATGGACCGCCTGCGAAGCACAGCCATCAGGACCGGGTTACAGGTACTGTAAAATCAAGCCAAATTTAGCTGCATTAGTTTGTAAGTCCACACAATGTGTCGTCTAAAACTCAGGGAACATGCGAGGCTCCTAAAAATGCCAACTCAGCTTATTGATAGCATTACTGACACATTATTTGGCAGACAGCATTAGAATGTTGAGGACAACACTGAAAGTACTGATGTGTTTGTGGTAAGCTTAGGAAACAAGAAAGGGCCATGATCGTGTATCTGATCGCTGCCTTACAGAGGTACATATAGTGTAGCCTACCCTGTTCTATATTGTACATTGCACCGGTACAATATATATTTTGTCATCGTCTGTATTAAGTACATGTAAGCCTGTATGTAAATCAGTCCTATACAACATGACTCAGTCCTATACATGACTCAGTCCTATACAACATGACTCAGTCCTATACAGCATGACTCAGTCCTATACAATATGACTCAGTCTTATACAATATGACAATATGTGTGATGTGTTTACAATAGAGTTTGGTCATCATGGATGTAGCCTAGTATACATGGACATTTGTTGTGTTGGTAGCGAATATCAAATAATTAAATTCAAACAAGCCGGCTGATGAGTATCTGTTGACAACTTATCATATATATTAAACACATAAGTAACGACTGGCTTTCCTTTTTTTCTTTATCAGTTTAGCACTGATTATCATGCTGCCCAAGATTGCTCTGATAGGTTTGGTCAAATTTTTGGGAGGTTTTGGGCCTAACTCGAGATTGCTATGATGTGGGGTTGGCAAAATTTTCATAGGTCAAGGATAGCCCCAAACTAACATAAGAGCGCGCTCCATTTAAAACCTGATGCAGTTACTAGCCCTTGTCAAATATGTCAAGGCTGTCCTCACAGCCCTTCTCTTTCAGCATCACCAAGGAATCTCGGACCCACGCGGCCTAGGAAATAATACACTGACGTTGTGCTGACGATAAATCGACACACAAAAACAGAACGGAAGTATCTGCAAACTTAAGGCCGTTGAGAGATATCTGATAGATAATTTTTGTCTCAAACGCCATGGCACACTGCCACAGAAACTGCATCAGGGTTTTAAATGGAACGGTCTCTGATGTTGGTTTGGGGCCAACCACAGCCGAACAAAATTTTGCCAAACGGACCCATTTAGGAATATTTACTATGACGTGCTTGACACTGACTAGCTGACTGACTCTCTCGACACATACTAAAAGACAGTCATATACATGTGTTAGGCGACTCGATCAGACTGCGGGTCGACAATAGCTCTTGTGGCTCTTGCTGTCTGAAGCCAGTTGCGTGAACGTGACTGAAGGGAGATAACTCCTAACTGAAAGCGATAATAACCATAACACTTCAAGGAACTTCCTACATTCTCTGTTAGACTAAAAGGTTTGCATACAAGACGGCACTCTGCAGTTCAAAACGTTCGGATTAGCGTGTCAAAATCCACCAAAATGATGTGGTGCAAAATAATCATGAAAACGTAGACTTGCTAATGCGGACTTATCGTACCTTGCGTGTCAATATGGCTGCACCACTAGTCGTAATGCTCGACTTCCGCCTTCAAAAAGTAGGCCCCGGAATATATGTCAAAGAATGCAGCTAAGGAAGACGTCTGAACCAACGGAGTACGTTTGTGTTTTTGTTCTTAAATAAAAACCGGATAATTATTTGGACAATTATGCTTTCAGATTAATTTTATTATGATGTTTTCGATTTGCGGATGAATTTCGATCTCTTCCGGCCTTTTCCGCCATCTTAATCACAACGGTACGAACATGTGCTCACGTTGCACGCAGTGAAACTTCAAAAATCTTAAGAAAAACATTAAGTTTTTCGTCGAACACTCGGGCCTTATGTTGGTTGATAATCAAACTGAATAACTAGATTGGAATAAAGACTATAAGTGCGGTCAAAAGCTGCGAACCGCCTCGACAATCTTGGAGAGAGAAGAACAACAACAACTTAACGTTATCTTAACCTACGAAGTAAACTTACAGAACCGAAGTTTCATTAATATTACTTATTGGTATAAACGCAAGACAGTCTCTGTTGGGGGAGACTCAAGTTACTGTCACATGGTAGAGTGACGTCGATTCTGAGGAACCAACTTCTCAGAATGTAGCCAAGGATCTCGCCTGTGATCTCTTAATATGGGGGTTAGGTAGCTCTGACGGGCCATCCAAAATGATAACGGCCCTGATGCCAGCAATGCTACCTGTCATATAACTGTACCTGCTTTATGTCCTGTCCGTCACACATCAATGATGCGGCGTATAAAAAGTGTCTGCCCGTGCTCGTAGTTGACCGAAATGCACATCTCAGCCAGATGTCCCCTCTTCCAATCGCTAGTAAATGCAACAGAGCCAAAAACTGCATGGCCATCGCTGCTAGGCATATAACACAATGCCAGGTTGCTTTCACAAGTTCTCGCTGACCAATGTTACCTCGTGAACAAAATCATTTGGTTGCTCTTGGGTCCGTCTGAAGATAACAACATTCCCATGAAACATTGGCTGTCTACGCAAAATGTGCACTTATGACACATCTGATGCATCCAAAAGCTAAATTGCACCTAAGGCCATGGGCGAAAGAAGTGGAGAATAAGACAGCTGCACACACGATAGTCGCAAGTCTAGAATAAAACCTATACAGTTGACTTCGTGCTTGATTGACTCGGTGAATTGTTCTTTCTATTCAATATTCATGATAACTGATGAAACCATCACTAAACTTTTCATTTAAGACTGACTGGGTGGTCTCGTCTTGTTAGGTTGATTTCCATTTTGAGTCTTTTGACCCTTGGTTCCAAAATTTTAGTTCACCTGACTGGCCATGACTGCGCAGATTTATTTTGGCTAGTGAAATATTTCTGTGGATTTCAACAACATTTCGACTCGAGAATGAATTTATACTTGCAGGTGTGGTAACAAAGGTACTATTCTCTTCAATGCACGACAGGGATTTGCATGTGCTGCTGATTAAAGAGTGAATTGAAAGGCCCGCTTCATTCAGCACGTGTGATACGCACAGAAACTCTTAATGATTTTAAATGGGGTGACTTCTGACTAGAACTGCAGCATGCTGTCAGGCTCACTACAATATCTGGAACAAGTTCTACTCAGAAAAGTGAACAAAGCATGTGTTCAAGACCAGTCAGTCAATAAACAATGAAATTAGTACATACCACTACCATATGTGTATAAGGGCAACGAACCCCTTTCAGAAAAAGTCTGTGTTTTTTTTTATCTCAGGTTTGAAGATGTCTGCTGATCTGCAGTGGTTGGTTATCAGAAACAACTCCTCTTTTCTTTTGAAGGGGAGCGATCAGACTTTCAGCAGGGTAAGAGAATTCTGGTGAATTAGTAAAATGTCTACATACTGATTTAGAGATAAAAATTACAAACAATGTTTATAAGCTTCTCTTAACTTTTTCTTCAAATGACCAATGTTTAGAAGTGATTTAAGAAATTGAAATATTAATAAAGCTGCTTGTAATTAAGACAAAAAATTGAGGCTTTAATTTGGTGGACAGGAATTGGGAGAGAGTAATGTGTTGTGTGTTGTAGATACTTTGGCATAAGTTTGACAGAAACTTACAGCACCTGTCATTTATGTTACCCCTGCCCAGGGAGCGGGTCATTGTTTAGGGGTTAGAGGTAGGTGCTTGTCTTCTAGTTGCTTGGGCGTTGGGTTATAAAACTGACCAGCAATGTACAAGGGAAAAAACTATTGTATATGTCTTTAAGCAACAATCAGATAATAAATATTTTATTTTAAAATTTTTGTCTGAACAGGAACCCAACAATTTGAAGAACAGGAATTCTTTCCGGTACAACGGTTTGATCCACAAGAAAACTGTTGGTGTAGAGCCTGCTAAAGATGGCAAGGGCGTTGTCTTGGTAACCAGGAATAGCCGAGGTAAGAAGGGCCGCTGTCGAATGACAGCTAACATAGGACGTAACAGTTCGCATGGAGATTTTCCTCGTGAATAAATGTCCAGATTGAGATACGGCCCTGACATAGTGTGTCCGTCAGGTGGTATGGTATTTGTTGTTTTTGCATTGTGGCTGTGATATTGCTGAAGTGCAATAATGACATTATTGTGTATTATTTGTCCGTACAATAAAGCTACCGATAGATGCCACATTTAAACTCTTAAGCCGATATGCTATATGTGGCCGTAAAGTTGCCTTTGCCATTCCAATAAAAAACATAGGATTGTTTACAGGCCCTACTGCAATCTCTCTGGCCACCTAGCCACTGGGGACATTAACAAGCCAGTATGTAAGCCCGAAAACGAAAGCACATGCTCAGCTGTGAACCTGTCCATTCATAACAGTTTTTTTAAAAAAAGCCAAAAGCTAAATAAATGTTCAGGATGTAGAAGAAAAAATGCATTACAGATATATGTACACTTGCCTTGAGTTAGATATAATGGGCGTATGCCATACGGAAGGAGCTTTGAATTTAGCAGATATATATTATGCATGGAATAAGCATTGATTTGGTTGTGTGTAGATATGCAATTCATATCTGTAGCAGGGGCCTCCTTGGCTAAGGCTGTGAGCATGCCAGCTCAGCGGAATGACCCAGGAGCCTCACGACAATGCATTCGCTGTGATTTCAAGTGGAGGTCATGCTGGCTTCCTCTCCAGGAAGGTTTTCCAGCAACGTGGTTGGTTATGGGTTTCCTGCGGCCTCTGCCTGGTTTCCTCTCACAATAGTGGCGGCTGTCGTCGTATAAGTGGAATATTCTTGAGTACGGCATAAAACACAAATCAAATAAACAAATGAACTATTTGTAGTATAACCACAATTTGACTTTACAGCTCGGCATGTGAGTACTGAAGAGAATCCCCGTAAAAACAGCTGTCAGTCTGGTGTACTTCAGGTTATTTATTGTCTAAATTTACCTTGTAGGTTGGAGAAAACCCAACAAAAATTTCACCCGCGTAGAACTGAAGAAAGGAGGTCGTCGTACTCTGGCTTCTATCAGAGGTGTTCTCCGAAACAACAAATACAGGAAAGATTTGAAAATGGTGAGAACTTACAGCTGGTTTATGTAAAAACACATTTTAAGCTCAACCTAATTTCTCAAATTGATGTGTTTGCTTTAAAAAAAAAAGTTTGCCTTTTTAGGGGCAAATAAAGGTTGTAAATGTTATTTTTAGTGCTGCAACTTATATAATTCCACTAGGATATCATCCTACTTTCCATTCAATTCTAAAAGCACCTGAGTGAGATGAAGAGCACTTTATCCTGGATGAAATGCTGGATCAGATATTGCAGGCTAATGTCATTCTGTGTAATTTGAGAGAAATTTATTGCCTGGTCAGACATAAATTTTTCACATTCGTGAAATGTTCACGTCACATTTTGAATTTTGATTCTAAAATCTTGAGAAGATGTTAAAAGAGGAAGAATGAAAAAAAAATTTAAAAAAAAATTAAAGTATTACAAGGGTAAACTATAATTCGACACAGCAGACATTCCAGCACTTCACTGGTGGGAGGCAGCAGCAGGCAGAGGAGTTAAAAGGTGATATAGGAAAATGAACAACACTGGACGATATTCAGAGAAAGTATGGCAGATGACAAACCAGAGATTCTAGAATTTAATACATTGTGCGCAGCGTAAATGAGTTGTTGTGAATGATAGAACTGTTATACACTAATATTGTCCATAAAGCTGTTTGTAAATATCAAATTAGCTATTTAGTAACTCACTACTTTAGTTGTGTGAATAGATTTCACAAAAGTGCGGTTTTGGGGATGACATATTTTCGTAGGAATGTATACCAAAATAACACGGACTTCACAATCTGAACATTCAACTGCAGTTTTCACAGTAAAAAAAATGCACATATTTTATGCAGCAGTTTTTCCATGGACTCTTGTTTTTCCTCCATCTCTTTTTTTTTTTTCGTCGTTTCAATTGCATATATTAAGAATCTACTGGAGAATCTGACGTTATACAAATGTTATACTCGCTTGGGGAAATTGTGAAATAAAATGAGTCAAATATTTTTCTTGGACAGTGGTGAATGATCTTTCATCTGACAAACTTTCTTTTAAATGACACAACTACATGTGGTGGGATAGCATTTACCATATGTGCCGTCGTCGTATAAGTGAAATATTGGCACGAAAGAAGAAAAATCAGATATAAAATAAATTTACTTTTTGTTCTGTTTCAGTCTGCTGTTCGTAGAGCGAGCGCCATTCTTGCGAGCCAGAAACCAGTCGTCGTCAAAAAGACCATCAGAAAGAAGAAGGATTGAGTTTCCGATTTCATGTTAAACTATGAAGAAACTAATTAAAACAGTGGTAAACTGTTATATTTAGCCTTGTGTATTTTTTTTTCTCGCCTCGGTAAGATCAGTGAAATACGGACTTATATGTAGATGCAATAGTTTCCAGTATGTCTGCAAAATTATTTGTAACAAGCGGTTTGCAGGATGGCAAAAGGTAGACAGAAAATGTATTTTTCCTTATTGATCTTCACAATTTAAGTGTCACACAAAGTTATTTTGAAGCCGACCATGGTTGGTCAGTCTCGTTCATATCAGTTAAGCCACCGCTAGCCATGTGAAGAAACACCATCTGCTCATTTCATTTTGATCCACTTGAGTCATTGCTTTTATATTTTGTGATGGCAAATCAGCTTTGTTTTTAACACTTATTTGTGTCTAGAAGACTTCCACTCATGACCATGCTGCTGTTGGATCTGAAGAAATAATTGTAATTTAGTTGATGGCAATTTGATTGTTTTTTTTGTGCCATATGCAAGAATATCATTTGTAAGGACCCCAGCCAGCTTCATGGTAGGAGGAAACTGAGAAAAGCCACTAATTGGCAATTAAGGGGCATTTAATTGGCAATTAAGGGGAAAACCCAAGGGCCAAATAGCCTTGTGTCAGAAAGAGAAGTTTGCAATGATTTCAGGATCAGTGTTCAAGAAATCATGCAATGTGTGCCTTTGGACTTGGTTATCTCCCCTTGTTCGACTTGGACAGCAATGATGAAGCTGAAACAACTCGTTAAAACATTGGCCTTTTTGCTGAATTTATGCGAAAAAAATTGGTAAACTGATACCCGTGACAGGATGGGAAACTATAATGTGTTGTCTGTAACCCTCATAGCGGAGGAGGCATTAGTGACAGGTTGCCCTAATGTATGCTGTATTTCACCCTAAGTTTGGTAGGTAAAAATGCAATTTCAGAAGCACACCTGAGCCTTAAAATGATACTTTTGATGCCAAAACATACATTTTTCTGATGAGAAATTAATAAGCATCACTAATAAAACTCTTTAATGGCCCTTAAAGGTGAGTGAATTATTCAGCATCAATCAAAATATCGTTTGAAAACTGTTAAACTTTAGGTTAAATACACAGGGCTCGTATTACACTGCCTTGAAAATCGCCACCAGGAATTCCAGGTTTTGAATCGACTTGAAAAATGAACAAATGGTCCGGTCTCCTTGAAAACGAAATTTCTAACCACGTGCTTCCAGAATATTGTGCCAGTATAAATCGGGGCCTCCGTGGCTCAGTTTGTTAAAGCGCTAGCGCAGCGTAATGGCCTAGGAGTCACTCACCAATGCGGTCGCTGTGAGTTCAAGTCCAGCTCATGCTGGCTTCCTCTCCGGCTGTACGTGAGAAGGTCTTCCAGCAACGTGCGGATCGTCGTGGGTTTCCCCCGGGCTCTGCCCGGTTTCCACCCACCATAATGCTGGCCGCCGTCGTATAAGTGAAATATTCTTGAGTACGGCGTAAAACACCAATCAGAAAAAAAAAAAAAAAAAAAAGTATAAATCGACCTGATCAGGTTACAATAGGGCTACATGTGGTGTCATAATCAGGCGTCTTGGGTAAGATGCTTCAGTGGCCACAGCACTTTGGTGCATAAATTCGTCCAGTCACGCGTATACACTGCTGCAGTATGACCGAAATAATGTGTGTTACATACAGCGTTGAACCCAAAGCATCCATTCGCTGCTTACTTTTCCGTATGATACATTCCTAATTTCCCCAAAAAATATCTTGAAAAATGCACCTACCTTGAAAAAACCTTAAAAAATGAGATGTAAGTTGAGCACGAACCCTGAATACAGTGTGTAAGTATTTGTGTAACTAGGTGTGTCTTCAGCATGTTTATTCAGCGATGCAGCACTAAAATGTTCCACTATGAGCAGTGGTAGCTCTGCAAATTATTTGGCCATTGTCCAAGCTTAGCTACCAAATTCAGGCTAAACTTGGCTTGATGTCAATAGACCAGGTATATGTGATATCAAGCCAGGTTGATTGCAGGAAATGTGATTTTGTAATGTAAAACTTGGACATTTCGATTTATTTATTTATCTATGGTGTTTTATGCAGTACTCGAAGAGTATTTCACATATATGATGACAGCTTCAACATTTTGAAGACGGCACAATCGTGAATGACCAAGCCCCAGGTTCGTGCATGGAAGAGTACAAATCTGTATTTTTGAAAGCTTAAGCAGTGAAGAATAAAATAGATCTCACAGTTAGGACATTGAGGCGTAGAACTCTCGAGACTGCCAGCACTCACCCACGACTAAGTTGTTCTTTTTGCCTGATTCTAAGAGGAGAGACCCCGGCCCGATAGCACACCTGGTAGAGCATCCGCTTCTGGAGCGGTAGATTCAGGATCAATCCTGGGTTGAGTCACACCTAAGACCTTAAAAGAGGAAGTAGTAACTTTTTAGCTTGGCATTTAGCATGAAGGGGATGGTGCAACGACTGGTTGACCCGTATTAGTATAACGGCTCGGGCGGGGCGCCTTACTTGCCTTCGGTAAGGCGTCTCAGCCAAGCAGCACTAGATGAAAGAGCGGTGGAAATCCGTCCTGCAACAATGAGGCACTTTACATGCGCTCTAAAGATTCCATCGTCCTTGTATGAGTTAAGTACGACGCTAAACCACAAGCACTAACTCACTGATTCTAGGAGTGTTGATGATACCAGAAGGGTCGTTTGAGGTTTGTTTTGGCAGGCAGATTATATTTCTACAGGAAAAAAAAACAACACATTTTTCTTTGTAAAATTTCAGATATGTATTTGTTATTTTTCACACAACAGTATTAAAAAGCTACATTAAACCTCAAGGTAAGTGAACAGTGAGAAGATCTGTGAACATGATAAATTAGTGTCTCCCAATCGAAACATGAATCAGAATAGCTAGTGTGACCACCTCAAAGTCAAGAGACTAGGATCGAACCCAGGTCAGGTCATACCAAAGTATTGGTATATTATTGCTGCTTCGCTTGGCATTCAGCATTGAGAGGTTAGAGCAAGGAAATAGGACTGGTTGGCCCGGTGTCAGTATAACGTGACTGGGTGGGGTGTCGGGTCTGGTGTCTTCGGTGCTCAGCGGCAGCAGCGCTTTGGCGTCATGACTTCAGGTGAACCTAATACACGCCCAAACAAATATACTCCTACCTACATAGTAGATACAGGGTATGTATTGGCAATCCAGTTATCATCACAACCGTGAAAATTGCTGACAGCATCTCCTCTGTATTTATGTATTTACCATGAAAAAATAGCCATCAGTAGATAGCAAAACTCCCCAGGGCTTTTAGTAGAAAGACATTATGATGTCACCCCATGCATGCACTGTGCAGTATAGGCTTATTAAAGATAGGGTCAGATTTGTTTACAAGGTGGTGTGGTTGTATTTATTCATTTGATACATGTTTTACGCCGTTTTATGTCCAGAATGATATACGACTATCATGTCTCCTATCTCATTAGTTAAAGTAGATTAACATAATTTTCATGTCATCTTGCACTCAGAATTCATGTTCAAAGATACGATATTAAAAATTTTGAGAAGGCCGACGTGGTTAACGCATCAGCGTGGCACAATGACATAGGACCGTCTCATGAATGTGGTCGCTGTGAGTTCAAGTCCAGCTCATGCTGGTTTCTGCTCCGGCTGTACAGGGGAAGGTCTGCCAGCAATCTGCGGATGGTCGTAGGTTTATAAGTAAGTGAATAAATAAATGAAAATTTGACCGCAAGAAAGAAAGGCCAACCCATACAGAGCTGCTTAGTCATAGCTAAAAATGCAAGTTAACAAAACAGATAGATTTTCGACCACTCAGGTGGTCTATGTTTATTACATAAATAAGCAAACTGATACGATTATGCTTTGTGTACGTGCATGTACGCGTAAAACAAGCTTAAAGCATAGAATTTTCTGTTCATCAATCAACTGAAATGGCTCAACAAAAATAGAGACCTGCTGCCATAAATATATTTTCAAACATACAAATCAATACAATATGTGTAGGCTTCTCAAGCTAAACACCGCACAAAAAGGTATGTACACAAGGGGTCGGTACAAAAATGAACAGAAAGAATACGATGCGACAAGAACGCATTTTCCATTAACATACGTTACATTTTTGGACATGAAGTAGATCCAGTGGTAGGTTGTAATTGATGGCTAGTAACATGTAAAATGACCGATCAAATGGTTAACTTAAGGAGTATTTTTGTTCATCAGATTACATCCATTTTATTTTGTGTTTAATGGACTGCCCAAAAAATCCAAAAACAGAATAAAATTAAAATTGAAACTTCTTATTTTGACTAATTTTGACATTTTTATGTTTTTTCCTGTTTCAAGGCTTTCCAATTATGTCTTCAACAAACTGCAGGCATTTTAGACTTTTTATTTTTATACCCTTCTCTGACTTTCGAAAGAGATTTATCTTATCCACGAAACAGATTAGACTGGTGTGCCTTGGCTTAACATGTCAGAAAAAAAAAAATTAACTATTAAACAAATTTTCTTCAATCTTCATAGTACCTTGGAAAAATATCTACATGATCAATGTAGCTCCTGCAGAACCCTCACTCTTGAAAAACATCAATAAATTAACAGAAATAAAAAAAAAGTTATATCATGTTCTCCCTGACGAACATCAACATACCGATTGGTCTCCAATGACTGATATTACTCATTCAGTCATAGGTTGGTAAACATGTTAGTAGGAATTTTGAAAATCTCACAACACCTACAACAGAATCTGTCAGACTAAAACAGACAAATTAGACCAAATTTTGCCCTACAAGATATTAGCATACACTGATCTTCTATACTATCAAAAATTAAACAAGCATATACAATGATATGAATACTGATTTTCTTACTGGACGTGTTAGGCCTATGAAATAGTGTGTGGAGTAGACAGAACAGATTGCCTGGAAATTACAGTTTAGCCTTAAATGACATATACTGAAAAAATGGTTAAGAAATGGAATTGGTAAGGTGTGCACAGTGATGAGTGATGCAAAATGTATATATCCAAAATTTTTACATTTATTGCATTTTATTTATGTAATTCAATGATTGGAGTTTTATGCCGTACTCAAATGTATTTCACTTGCACAACAGCCAGCATTATGGTGGGAAGAAATCAAACAGAGAACACGGGAAATTCCTGACCATCGGCAGGTAGCTGGAAGACCGTCTCATGTACGACCAGAGAAGAAGCCTGCATGAGCCGGATTTGAATTTACAAAGGTCGCATTAGTGAGAGGCTCCTGGGTCAGCATGCTAACAACTAGGCCATGGGGGCTGCATGTATTTTGTAGGCTCTCCCTGTAAATGTGCCCCTAGAAAAGATATTGCATTTCACCTAAAAATTCACCTAAATGCTACCTGAAAAATGCATTTTTAGGGGTTATATTATTCCTATTAATGGTCTTTATATTTCTACCCCGACATTAGGTGCTTTTAGGATATCATCTTACCAAATACAAAAAACGAAGCCCAAAACACATCTCCACGATGGATAGAACTTTCAGAATCATGCACATTAAGTAACTTATTCCTGGACAAAATTTTCAGTCAAGCACATTGATGACTGAAAATAATATTTATATTAATACAACAGATCAAAGCTCATATCTATGAAGCAACTTAAGAGTTAAGTCTTAAATTACAAGTGATTTAGTGATTTCATAACCGGAAGGAATTCAAATTGTGGTTGGTACATTGTTTTTGTAGTAAAGAATCATTGAACAAATTTTAAACTTCCTAGAGAAAATTATTTTGTTTGCAGCTGGGTTTGAATTCTTGACTTCAATCTGAAGACATTTGATAAATATGGGGCCTGGTGTTAACACAGACATCGGTCTTAATCCCAGCCTTCCCAGACCAAATATACATGTACCGATACGTACAAAATTTAGATTGGTTCCTGGACTTACGTTCCTGGACTTACGATCCTGGTAGAGACAGTTTTTCACACATATATGAAGCACTAAAACAATCTGCCCATGTCAGTATGACCATGGCACTAAATTTGGCATACTGCAATTTTGTAGTTTTTGTTTTTGGTACAACATTATTAAATTTATTTATTTAATCAAGATTATTTCACTAATACACATACACCATGGCAGCCAGTATTATGGTGGGTGGAAACCGGACAGAGTCTGGGGGAAACCCATGACAATCCCCATGTACTAGTGAAGAGCAAGCCAGCATCAGCTGGACTTTTGAGTGTCGCCCGAGTCATTGTGCCGTGCTGGAATGCTAACCACTCGGCCATGGATGCCCTATATTATTGGAAAAGACAATTTTTCACGCATCCTAAAGCCTTCTGCGCAGGTCAGCATTACCAATGCTCAAATCTGCATGCTTTACTTATGGGGCCAATCTGTCTGTCTATGGCAGAATGCAAAAGCGTAGATACTCCAAAAAGTCATCCAAGTAGCTGGTATATATACACAGTGCAGTTATACAAACAAACAACAGGAGGCTCAGCAGATTTAGACTGATGAATGATTTAGTGGATGTAGCCAATGAAAGAAGGCTGTGGAGCTGGTGAAGGGGAGTGGGGGGGGGGGGGAGGAGGGCTGGAAGTAGAAGGGAATTCTATAGACACTGAAAATCTATATGGTTGTTAAAAGAAATAGCCTTTCATTGTAACGAGGCAATAAAACTGGCAGCAGAATATGCTAATAAGATTAGAGGATCATCCTTTTCCTAAATTAATATGATGCTAAAGCTCCATAAATAACCTTTGCAGCTAGCCTTTCTTTCTGTATATATGATGAAAGGTTGAGTAATCAGTGAAGGCATTAAAAAGAAATAGACAAATAACAATTTATGTTTAACATGCTTTCATGGTAACAGGCAAATCATACAACATGCAGTCCATGTACCTTAGCCAACCCACCCAACAACATTTTTGAAGCAGCACGACTCATTAAATGTTCAGTGATAAAAGAAATATTTCAAGTTTTCACTGAACACTTCAGTCATTTATAATGACAACAGAGTAAAAGACAGACTAGCAGTCTAATAACAATATTCCTTGATTGGAAAATTTTATAAATATTACGGAATAGTTAAGAAGTTGACAGAATTACTGCCAAGCTCTAAGTACAATAAATAAAACTGGGTATTCTTCACTTCAACATCCTAAAAAACAAAAAGAAATTAAAAAAAAAAAATTTAAAAATTCATGTAACAAATTAAAATGTGACATTCTATGCTTGTTTCAGTTTTCTGGAAGATCTGGTCATCAAGTATCAACACTAGCTACATGAATCCAATTTTATAACACAGGATATTGTTCACTTAACAGACTTTACAAAAAAGGTGAAAATTCAAACGGCAATGATCATTATATTCATGAATAAACACTATGATTTTTCTTTCTTTTTTTTGACAAGCTTATATTTTGCTCAATACTTCACACAAACAAGGCAGTTGCTAATATTATACCTGGATTGTCTCACAGAATAATCAACTGGTTTTATATTAGTGTAACAGTTTGTCATTTATAAGATTAGTTGTCTAGACTATGAGAGTAGTTCCCCTTTGTAGTGCTTTTCTGTGTTGAAAGTACCAACAACGCTCTCAGGAATGTCAGCTTTCTTGTGCTCGGTTTTGTTCCCAGGAACTATGAAATATCAAGATAATGTATTCAAATGCCACATGAAATGAATTTGTCCATCTCTATCCATTCAGGCCTTAACCCACACACACCCTACCCCCAACCCCTCTCCTTGCATTACAACCGGTGTGACAAGAAGATTAAATTTCAACACGTTCAATGTGTCTAGGTTTTGCATATTCGGACTCGCATTCGCATATCACACATAAATGTCCATGATGGTTTTGATTCTTGTTCTACAAAGCGGACACACTCTGTTGTCGATAAAATGAGCACGGGCAATCTGATTGGCGCACTGCAAGCAGAGACAGAGATGTCGACATGGCAGAATTAGCACACTTTTCTGCCGATCCTGACAAACAACACAAGCGCGTTTGTCTTTCTCACGTTCGACCTCTAGTTCCAAGTCCTCTCTACTCATGCTTGCTTTCTCTTCAGCACTTAGGGTTGGCGTTTCTGTGCGCTGGCGCAAACCACAGCGACTGAGGGCACGTGTGATCGGGTTCATTGGCGGCAGCTGAATGTCGATCTCTTGGTCACTGTCGTAGTTGCTGTTGCTGTCATTGCTATCGTTTACATCGCTCCCTGATTCGTCGCTTTCGCCTCCTCTCGTCATCACACTGTCAGCGTCATCGTTTTCATTGCTAACATCAGACTCGCTGTCCAAAAATTCTTCATCTGAATCATTGACAATAATATTAGCCATCCTCCTAGTACCTCCAACAAAAGGCAATGTCAGTCCATGACTCTGCATGTAACGGAACATTCGAGGCAGATTGTTGAGCACCAGGTAAAAAAACAAACACACAACAACGCCGATGTAAGCCTCCTTCTGAATATTAGGGAAGACTTCTAGGAAGACGTACCTAGCATCGTTCTTCAGGTCGCGGATTTTACCAAATACAAAATCCACCAATGAGTGACTCACATGCTTTATTGTCCCAACAACACCGTTCCATGTTGACAAGCAAATTGTCTCCACACTTTCACCCAAAACAGCGAATCCTTTGACAGTGTTGTTAAACACCCCGCTGACTAATCCTTTCCCGTACAGCCAAGTTGTCCCACAGCTGCCCGCCACATCAATTAATGTCTGACTTATCGTTTTCACCGTCAGTACCAAACAGCTCCACAGGGTCAGCGCAATAAACTCAACAGCCGAAAGTACAAAGGTTAAGGCATGCCACAATAGGAGAATAAATTTCCACAGCAGCATCAGAAAAGAACGGATGCAGAAAACCAATTCCAGGAAAAACTCGCCTATGTTTGACAAGATGTCGGCGATCAGGAACCACGTTTCCTGCAGGATGCTGGAGCCTGTACAGACAACAATAGACATGCATTCAAACAGTGATGACAGCAAATGGAAATTGAACAGTGCTACAGTGTGGATCAACAATCCAAAATTCTTGACTCCATCCACCACCCCATGAAAACATGTTAAAAGGAAATCAAGAACTGCCATGGCGAGATAGCGTCAACCCCATGGAATCTGTGCCTGGTCACCACATCTCAGTTTGCAGATAGTCTTCTAGGTAGTGCATGGCACCTGGGTCTAGACAGGTCTCCCACCTGGTTCTTCAACTATACCAACTGTAGACTCCATTATCATATGGCTGAAACATATCCAAGACATACATAAATTTATTTAAATCTCTACACAGTTTATTTTAAGGGTGGAACTATGAAGTAAACTGTACACCACAAGCCTTTGACAAGTTATGGTCCAATTTTCCCACCTGTGACATGTGTAATGTACAGTTACAAACACCATATTGGAAAAACACAAGTGATCAAATGTTAGACTTCACAAAACTCATCCACATGAGAGTCATTAATACATTATTATCACCAAAGTCCCTTGTACAAATTCCATGTCCACAGCTGAGTTTGAAATTGAACCATGCGATTTTTAGGGACTGAAATATATTTAGAACCTTAACCCAATGACCCCTGCCATCTCTCAAGGGAGCATATTTTGAAAAACACAATGTATACGGTACCCCAAAGCTATGATATTACCGACAGGCATAGCCTAAATCTGTTCATTTCCGAGCAATCATGATGGGTATATAACCTAATCAAACGAAACAGACATTACACTACCTAACAGACTAGGAATACTTGAGTCAGAATTTTGAAGTAGCTTATCACGATGAATTATTGTTAAACTTTGCGCGAATAAGCCAGTTTGGGCTCATGACAGGTCAACAAGCAACATAGTCTGTGTTGTTGTTGTTGTTATGTTGTGGTTTGTTTTAATCAAACACAAAGGCACGTGGTGGTAATTTCACCGCGGTTCTATCTTAAGTTTTAAACTGTCCTCGAAATGGTACTGGTAATCTCGCACATAATTTATCTTACTATTCAACCAAACTCACCATCAAATCATTATTAACTCAACAAGTGCTGTCGTTGTTCATGTGCATAGACATGACGATTAAGGACATTTCAAAACTGGGACAGTCATAGCGTGGGGTAGATTTTGCAAAGGGGCTTATTCTCAGCCGCACATGGAAATCTAAACTAATGGGAACAACTTTTCGATGCGTTGTCACAGAAACTTTTGCATGGCTAATATGTTTAGTATATTCCCTACCTATATACTGCATTCACTATACAGGTACATAGTAGGCAGGTAGTGTGATAATGAACTCTTGTGGGGCATGTCAGTATGGGGGGTCTTCATCTGTAAAGCTAATAACTTAACGCTTTGTTAAACCATGGAGGTAAATTCTACCTCCACGGTTAGACATACAAAGGATTCTCTACCCTGAGATATACTACATGTGCTAAGCTTTTGAAAGAAGGAAACAGTCGTAACTCTAAATGTCACTGTGGCCGAGGTAATGTCAAGGCGCTGATGATATTGTGCAGCGCTTAACCCTACTACGCACACGGCCACAAGCCACTCTCCTGTACCTGGCAGTTGTTATTGAATGCGAAAGCAGATTGGAAAAATTTCTCTCCATCTTTCTGAAATGGTTTTGTTAGCAAAATTGCCAAACTAGGAAAATATCTATTTGAAGTTGTATTTTAGGCCATGATTATGGTTCTTAAAGCTTCCACTTTAGATTTCCAGGGCGAAGTTATTACTGTCACCGATGCGTGGAGTAACAGCAAACAGAAACACGCCACCTGGCGGAAAGGGAAGGGTCTTCCTGGTGTTCAGGTTTCGTTTTCTGAGCAAGAGATTTAACTCTTTCATCAGTTGTAGATTTATTAGGTGCACAACTGTTACAGGATGACATACAAGGACACGTCAGTATGTTTTTTGACAGATTCTGTGTCAAGTTTTGATGTCTGACAACTGCCATACGTGACTGTCGCAATGGGTTGGAAAGTGCTGTTGTGGGTATGTTTCGGCGGACTATTTTACTATCGACACTCACCTGTGGTACAGTACATTCTACTGCGATCGTGTGAGTTTGGGCAATATTTAGCCGCTCTCACATGTTTCGGAGTGAAGACGATCGCGGTGTTTGCCAGGAAAGCTGCTACAGTGTTGAATCATATCTCCCCCTACGTTATCGTACATCTCAAGAACTGGATTCAGGTATTTAGGTGGATTTGTCAACAGATTTTTCTCGGTGTTCTTGGATTGAAGTCCGCTTGGATAGTTTTCTTAAGTTGGACGTTGGTGTTGAGTGTTTTTTACCTATTTATAGCTCACAAAATTAGAAATTGGTGGTCGGGAAGAAGCCAGACAGAGAGAGGGCCAAATGTGGTCAATATAGACACCGTTCCAAATTTAGCTGCAAACAGAGACCAAAGGATTGACAGTAATATAGCTATGGGTTCCCAGGGTCTTGCCAGGCGAAGACCAATGCGCAACCTGGCAGGGGGAGACAACAGCATGCCTCATGATGTGCAGACCCAAAACCAGGAGCCACGTCTTCGAGGTGCTGAAAATGGCAGGCGACGTGCATCTCGGGAAGGAGGACATAGTGCGGATGAAATAGCTTCTTTAACACAGAGGATTGAAGCCAGCCTTGATGCACGAAACTGTGTGGTGTGTTTTGAAAATGAGAAAAATACAGCTGTGTTTCCATGTGGGCATGCCCAAATGTGTTGCCAGTGTGCTCACGCGGTTCAAAAGTCAACCAATAGGTGCCCAATATGCCAGCATTGTATTGTGGAGATACGAACAGTATTCATATAGACCTAATGCACCCTAAATTATCGTCATACAGTTCTGAAACGGAAAGCAAATTTTGTGATTTGTGAAGCTTTGATAATACTGTCAAATCCATCATGATTGTGTTGTCGTGGTTGTAAAACTCCTGGCAGGATAATGCTACTTCAGTCTCAAGATAAACTGGGTGGAAATATTTAAATGTATGCAGGACGCCCTGTGAAACTGTGTTAACACCATGATTCCAAAGTATCAAAGAAGAATAACATTATATGTCCTGTGTCAGTGAAAATTCCAGAAAAACAAAATCTTCAGCACTTGATGTGATGTGATAATATTTCTTATGTGACCACAAATCAGGTAGATTTGATGTTGAGTATTACTGGCAGTTATGATGGATTGATGTCACACGCATTTGAAAGTGTGATTTCAAGCAGAGAACTTTTCTTCATGTACTATCCTCTGAAACTTACAACAGATGTTTTGATACAACATGATTGTTATACCATAACAAGTGATATTCTCATAAGGGCTTCTGATGCCTTGATATAGGCCTGACAAAGGATGAAGGATAGGCCTTCACCGAATTACCTCCCTTGTTACACCACAGTGACCATGGTGTAACGCAAGATTAGTTTTTGAAGCGTTAAACAAGGCTTAGCTCTTTGTCTGCAGTATTTTAGCCATGTCATGGCCAAAATAGAAATTGAGCATGTTGAAGTGAAATGAATTTACGTCTAAGCATTGCATCAAACCCACCTTACAATTCTATCCTGTAATTTCTGGAAGAGAGAAAATTGTTTTTTTTTTCAGGCCTGCACAGAATTACCTCCCTTGTCACATGACAGTGGCCATGATATAAAGCAAGATTAGTTTGTGAAGTGTTAAAGTATGAGAAGTGAAACGTCGTCTGTTAATATATTATTTTCCAGTCAAGAAATGTCGAAAGGTATTAAATGACCTGCCAGCATTCTGCGAATGGTCGGTTTCCTCCCACCATAATGCTGGCCGCCATTACATAAATGAAATGTTCTTGAGTACGGCGTAAAACACCAATCAAATAAATAAATAAATCTTAAATGAAGTTGCTGGTTTTCAGCCTCAAGGTAGAAGATATAACTGTCATAGGTAAGACCAGAATTTCTACATTATCTCTGAATGGATTTAAAAAATACATAACATTTGTCCTTGTCTTTCCAAAGAAGGTTACAAACTTAAAATCTGCCTTGAAACTATAGGTCTTCAGCTAGCCTAAGCTGCTTAATCTCCGCTTAAACTGCCATATACAAATAAACCAGTATTATTTTCACTTACATATTCATGTATTTTGTACGAGACCTTGCAGTGTGGAAAAGTTCAAAAACCCAAACTCTGCCACCCAACCAATAATCAAAAAACAAAAATTGGGCTTTTGTTTGTATTCTGGCTCATGAAAAAGATATAGAGTTTAAAGTAATTAGAATGAAAATTTATCAAAATTCCCATAAGAGCTTTCGGGAATGGAGGGGTATTGAGGGCTGCACATGGTTAATAAACTCAAGAGACAAACATATTTTTATGTAGCCTGGTGTATTGTATTGAAAACCAAACATGTCTCAAAACAGCTTAGTTTGCAGTGTGTGTTACATCTGTGAAACCAATATAATTACATGTGATAGCTGCTATAATTTCCAGTGTGAAAACTGGCCTCCGGGGCTCAGTTGATTAGCACGCTAGTGCAGCGTAATGACCCAGGAGCCTCTCACCAGTGTAATTTCTGTGAGTTCAAGTCCAGCCCATGCTGGCTTCCTCTCCAGCTACATGTGCTAAGGTTTGCCAGCAATCTGCAGATGGTCATGGGTTTCCCCCTGGGCTCTGCCCGGCTTCCTCCCACCAAAGTTCTGGCCGCCGTCGTATAAGTGAAATATTCTTAAGCATGGCGTAAAACACCAATCAAATAAATCATATAAACCTGGCTGGAGGAATCAATTATGAACACATCAGTGCTGCTATAATTTCCAGTGTGAAACCTGGCTGGAGGAATTCATTATGAATAGATGTCAATGCACTTTTGGGGTGTGAAACTTGGTTTGGGGAATTTATTATGAATACATGTCAATGCTACTTTGCAATCTGAAACCTGGCTGGAGGAATCCATAATGAATATATGTCAATGCACCTTTGAGGTGTGAAACTTGGTTGGAGGAATCTATTATGAATACATGTCAGTGCTACTTTGCAGTGTGAAACTTGGCTGGAGAAATCCATTATGAATATATGTCTATGCACCTTTGAGGTGTGAAACTCAGTTGAAGGAAATCTGTGGATGGTTGTGGGTTTCCACGGGCTCTGCCCGGTTTCCTCCCACCATAATGCTGGCCGCCGCCGTATAAGTGAAATATTCTTGAGTACGGCGTAAAACACCAATCAAATCAAATAAATAAATCGGTTGGAGGAATCTATTATGAATACATGTCAATGCTACTTTGCAATGTGAAACCTGGCTGGAGGAATCCATAATGAATATATGTCAATATATTGACATGCTACTTTGCAGTGTGAAACATGGTTCGGGGAATTCATTATGAATATATGTCAATGCACCTTTGAAGTGTGAAACTTGGTTGGAGGAATCCATTATGAATACATGTCAATGCTACTTTGCAATGTGAAACCTGGCTGGAGGAATCCATAATGAATATATGTCAATATATTGACATGCTACTTTGCAGTGTGAAACATGGTTCGGGGAATTCATTATGAATATATGTCAATGCACCTTTGAGGTGTGAAACTTGGCTGGAGAAATCCATTATGAATACATGTCAATGCTACTTTGCAGTGTGAAACTTGGCTGGAGAAATCCATTATGAATATATGTCTATGCACCTTTGAGGTGTGAAACTCGGTTGGAGGAAACCTGTGGATGGTCGTGGGTTTCCGCTGGGCTATGCCCGGTTTCCTCCCACCATAATGCTGGCCGCCATCGTATAAGTGAAATATTCTTGAGTACGGCGTAAAACACCAATCAAATAAATAAATCGGTTGGAGGAATCTATTATGAATACATGTCAACGCTACTTTGCAATGTGAAACCTGGTTGGAGGAATCTACTATGAATACATGTCAATCCTACTTCGCAGTGTGAAACATGGTTGGAGTAATTCATAATGAATACTTGTCATAGCTGCTTAACTTTCCAGTGTGAAACTTGGCTGGAGGAATACATTATGAGTACGTCAATGCTGCTTTGCAGTGTGAAACTTCTAGGGATGGATCTGGGAAACCATTTACATAATTTATATAAATGTGGCAGTGCAAAAGCTGAGATGCATTGTGAAACCTGACAAGGATTTGATGTGAAACCATTATGCATAATGCTGAAACTGTGTAAAACTTGGTTAAGAGAGATGGAGAAACCATTATGTATACATGTCAAAGCTGCTTTACAGTGTAAAACTTGGTTGGGAAAAGGAGAAACCATTGTGTATACATGTATGTCAATGCTGCTTTGCAATGCCAAACTTGGTTGGGAAGAGATGGATAAATCATTATGTATACATGTCAGAACTGCTTTGAAGTGTGAAACTTGATTGGGAAGAGATGTAGAAATCAAAATGTATCCATGTCAAAACTGCTTTGAAGTGTGAAACTTGATTGGGAAGAGATGTAGAAATCAAAATGTATCCATGTCAAAGCTGCTTTGCATATGTGAAACTTTGCCGAGAAAAGACGAGAAACCATTATGTATACCTGTGAAAACTGCTGTGCAGTGTGAAATTTAGTTGTGAAGGGATGGAGAAATCATTAAGAACAAAGCAGTTTTGCAGTGTGAAACTTTGATGGAAAGAGACAGAGAAACCATTAATAACACATGTCAAAGCAGCTTTGCATTGTGAAAAATGGTTGGGAATTGGTGGGGAGACCATTTGTATACATGTCAAAGCAGCTTTGCATTGTGAAAAATGGTTGGGAATTGGTGGGGGGACCATTTGTATACATGTCAAAGCTGCTTTGCGGTGTGAAACTTGGTTATGAAGAGATGGAGAAACCATTGTGAAAACATGTCAAAGTTGCTTTGCACTGTGAAACTGACAGAATGGGAAATGACAGAGAAACCAAGTCTTACCTATGTCAAACCAGTCTTTTTGCATGATTTGAACTCCTGACCTTTGGGCAAGGGCAGTCAGTCAGTCTGATGTACTTTATATCATTACATTAAGTATTATTAAGGTGTGAAACCAAAGACGCAGTCTCATTCTGACAGTGTTTTAATGGTTCCTTCACTTTTTCCGCAGTATGTATTTTAGAAACACATTGTTTTGATGAATTCTGGGTAATAGATGTTTTTCTGTTTTTTGTATTTTTTTTTTTTAACAAATAAGTTTTCAAATTATTGCATGTATCACATAAGGAATAACTCTGAACTATTTGTCTAAATCTTTGTAAAATTAAAATTTATAAAATTAAAAAGTGTCATTGCGTTCGTTGTCTTCTGTTTTTGCAAATATTGGACAAAGTAGTTAATTTTATATAAATAAATTACTGTTGAATTAGTACTTCAGTCTTAAGAGACGCTAGGTTGAAATATTAGACTGGTATGAAGGATATCCTGTGGAATACAGCTAGCACCATGGTTCAAAAAAATTTACACTGAATAAAGCTATTTAATGGTATTATTTGAGCTTGTGACTATCATGTAGTTACAGTGCTTGTGACCATCATGTAGTTATAGGGCTTATTTATTTATTTGATTGGTGTTTTGCGCCATACTCAAGAATATTTCACTTATATGACGGTGGCCAGCATTATGGTGGGAGGAAACCGGGCAGAGCCCAGGGGAAACCCACGACCATCCGCAGGTTGTATAGGCTTGTGACGATCATGTAGTCATAGTGCTTGTGATGATCATGTAGTTATAGTGCTTGTGACCATCATGTAGTTATAGTGCTTGTGACCATCATGAAGTTATAGTGCATGTGACCATCATGTAGTTATTGGGCTTGTAACCATCATGTATTTATAGTGATTTTTCACCTTTATTTTTATTCCCTCTTCCAACTTTGAAAAAAAAATGCACTCTGCCTGTAAAAAAAAAAAAAAATTGGTGTGGCCTGAACATACTTTAAGGCTTAAGTTAGACAAATGATCAGCTGACATGACTGAATGAGTGAGTGAGTTTAGCCTCGTGCTCAACTGACTGAATGAACTTTATGCACCTACAAACACCAATCAAGACCACTCCAACAACTAACCCCACAAGTGCTGCCATCTTCATTTTCACAAGCATATCCAACTAGTAAACACTAAATATACTCAACAAAAATATATTTATTTATTTGATTGATGTTTTCTGGTGTTCACAAGAATATTTCGCTTATTCAACAGTTACCAACATTATGGTAGGAATAAACTGGGCAGAGCCTGGGGGGTACTCACAACCATCTGCAGGTTGCTGACACATCTTCCCATCTACATGTATGGTCGGAGAAAATTCCAGCATGAGCAGAGTAATCCTCCAGAAGTCTCTCACCAGAAATCTCGTGGCCGCTGTAAGTTCAAGTCCAGCTCATGCTGGCTTCCTCCCGGCCGTACGTGGGAACGTCTGCCAGCAACCTGCGGATGGTCGTGGGTTTCCCCTGGATACAGCCTGGTTTCCTCTCACCATAAAGCTGGCCACTATCATTTAAGTGAAATATTCTTGAGTATGGTGTAAAACACCAATCAAATAAATAAATAAATACTTACATCATCAGTATTAAATGCGTTTATAAATAAGAGCAGTGTCAACAATAACATTATCAGAGTAAACAACACTGTAACAAGCTTCAAATGGCACAATCAGAATTTCCAGACACAACCCACAGTGTTGGGGTGTAACAAATCAAACAACTGTGGTAACAACAGTAACATGTTACAGCATGGCTAACTCAACAACCTAACAGTGTAAAGAAATAATCTACATCATTAAACTTCAAATGTAACACAAATGGTCAAGGTTATAACCCAGGCCACTCATTCTCTCTTACGAGAGCAATGAACCCGTAAAAAAAAAAAAAAAAAAAAAAAAAAAAAAAAAAATCCAACAAATCTGGGAATTGCAAAAACTGAAAGACTTGGCAGTTCACTTTGCAATGGTGAACTGGGGCATTTTTAACAACTGAAAGATGCTGAAGACAGCTGACTTATTACACCATAAATTGTCCTGGATACATTCGCATCAATAAAGGGAGTGTTTCAAGAATTTACATTGTCCACAGTATTACCATTCTGGACTATCTTAACTTTGTAGAAAGTAATTAGCAAATGATATAATTTTAGCTTTTACAGCACTATTACAAATCTCAAGAAAAAAAATAGCCTGCACTAAAGAACTACCCAAACTGGGTGAACTTTTATCAAGACAAGCTGCCAGTAAGGGGATATTGTCTACACATCACCACATCTGTTGCTGAAAATGGTATTTCTTGATCCCCACAAAAAAAAAAAATCCTTGAAATTTATTCATGTTCTGGTAACCACACAAGAATTTCTGACTTCAGAAACTGGGTCCAAAGATAAGCGACAACAACAACAAAAAATTAGCAACAAATGAGCAGATTATATCCCCAGGTGTATGGACAAGCTGGGTCTTATTGGATGGATGAGCTGGGTCTTGCTGTATGGACGAGCTGGGTCTTGTTGGATGGACGAGCTGGATGTCTTCATCAACATCAACCAGTGTCCACAGAAATGTGATGAGAAAAAAAAAAAATGGCAGATACAACTCATGTGCAACAACTTTACACAGTCACATGACCTTGATCATATCATGTGTTTTGTTGCTGGAATCTTCAAAAATTTTTCTATCTGCAGTTTACTGATCATTTGACATCTGCTGAAATCTGTGCGCTGAGCTTGGTGGCCACTGCTCATTTAGTGACTTGTTTGGCGCATACACCGCTATTACACCATTTACTTGAGTTAACAGGCACATACCTTTAAACATATTCACAACCTATAGTCACTGGGTATGTACATTGACGGCTATTACATCTGGAACCCATTTTACAAAGAGGGTCATGTTTTTTTTTTATAAATTACCAGCTCAGATGTATCACAATTTTAGGCACCTTGGGCTGGTTATTCAAAAGTTTATTTTCATGTAGTGTGTTCTTTGCCTTTAAAGATTAAGCCAGGCTTAAATCTTAATACCAGTCTTGGCCTTATATAAAATAATAGGACTTTATTCCAGACTAAAGTTAAACCAAGCTTAATTGTTAATACAATTTTGAACAACTGGACCCAAGTGAGTATGTTTACATCTGTTACTATTTTCGACATTTGGTAAGAACCTTTACTCCAATTACAATTTTGTCGTCCAGTTAGTACCTTTACACCAACATTGTATTACAATACAATTTTAGACACCTGGTGAGTAACACCTATTCCACACAGTGACCATTGACTACTGAATGTAACTACTATGGCCACACATGATAAACACATACATGTATCATGTGTAATGCCACAATGCTTACAGCTTAGGTTTCAACACGCTTGAGGAGCAGGGCTTAGGCATGCACCTGTACACCTAGTACAACTCAAAAGCCACAGATGTATGTTCTACATTTAAACACCTATTACAATATGACAGGGATACATGTATTTGGTGTGTACCTTTACACCTGTACTGTCATCAGGTGTCCATCTTCACACCTTGACATCTACCTGAGTCAACTGGAGTGTACATCTACCAGAGATGTACATGTACCTTAACACTGACCACAAGAGTCATCTGGTGTGCACCCTCACACCTGTACATCCACCACAAGGGTCATCTGGTCTGTACCTTCACACCTGTACATCCACCACAAGGGTCGTCTGGTGTGTACCACAATACCTTTAAATCTACCTGAGTCATCTGGTGTGAACCTTTAAACCTGTACATCCACCATAAGAGCCATCTGGTGTGTATCCACCACAAGAGTAATCCGGTGAGCACCTTCGCACTTTTACATCTATTTGAGTCATCTGGTGTGTACCTTGGCACCTTTACATCTGCCCAAGCCATTTTTGGTGTGTACCTTCACAACTTTAAATCTATCATGACAGTCATCTGGTGTATACCTTCACAAGTTTACATGGACAATAAGAGTCATCTGTTGTGTATCTTCCTGTGCGAGTACAGACTCGGGAGGGCCTTAAATCTCTTTCCGCACTCGCCACACTCATAAGGTGTCTCACCAGTGTGAATGCGACGATGAATGTTTAAAGACTGGGATAGTCGGAAGCGCTTCCCACATTCGGCACAACCATAGCGCTTTTCTCCTGTGTGCACTGTTGAGTGCAAGCGCAGTCTTTGACGGCTGATGAAACTTTTATCACACTCCGGACAAGGGAACGGCTTCTCACCACTATGTGTGCGCTCATGTTCAATGAGCTTAGCCTTGTGTCGGAACACCTTTTTGCACGACCCGCAGGAGAATGGTTTCTCAGGGGTGATCAGATTGTTGCCAATGTCTTTGGGAGATGAAAGTTTCTCACAGGTGAGACACACTGTCACTACAGGCATTGCAAACTTGTCCCTGACAGGCCTTGAGGAATAGAATGTTAAAGGCAAAATTCTTTCACACACAAGGCAAGGCTGAGCTCTGGAGTTAACTGGATGGTTTCGGTTTTGTCTTTCCTTTGAGCAACATTTTGGTTCATTTTGATCACCATTCTCTGGTGTAACAGACATATTTATAAGAGCATAGAAATTCTGATGAACGATTGTCTCTTTCAATACCGCCTGAAAACATACATCTTTAACAGCCCTGAAAGAAAAAAGATAAAAATGAATATGGAGTAGACTGATTGTCCAAAAATTTACCTAGAGAGGTGCAACAATTTTTGCTCTTAGGCTTCTGAGTAAAATTTGTAAAAGCAAAGTGAAAATGAGCAAAAGAGTAAATATGAGCGTAGGCAATAGTAAATTAAAGAAAATACTCAACTAAACAAATTTCAGAATAATTATCAAAAGAGTGCTTTCTATGTTACAGGAATGCTATCGTGCTGTCTTCTTAATGCCTTACAACTAGTACTCACTTCAAAAACTCTGACAAGCACTTCTCAAGCATGACAATTATGAGAAAAGAAAAACAATTCAAATTTCGTCCTTCGCAACCGCCACACTAAATCTGCAGTAGAGGTATTTAGAGGGAATGAAATGACTAAAAAACAAGAAACAAAAAAAGATTTTCAAGGAGAATCTGAAAGCGAAGGAGCGCCTGACTTTAAGATTTACATGCATGCATAATTTATTTTCTCCACCCTTTACGTACATGTTACGATATAACACTGCAATATAGATCAATTCCGAATGCTTACTCAGTTCTTTTGACAAAGTACTTCTTTTTCTTCTTGGCTACTATACACTACAAATGCTGTGGCGAGATGTGGACCCTTTATCAACACTTCTAACGGCCATGATGAAATTGAATAAATGCGAAAGCGTTCTCATTCCAAACACTAAAGAAAACACTCCATACACAAAACATAGGGCTGAGAAAAATGCGGACATAATACTCGAATACATACCTTCTTCTGTATTTTGGGAAAAACTTGGCATTTTCTTCAAGTTCGGAAATCCGACAGAGGCTTGCGCACTTCCCACCTACAAACTTTCACGGGTTGCCAAGGTCGGCCAGTTTCGACCAATATCGGGAATTTCCGCTGCAGATCTTCTCTGTGAGATACGTTCCAGTGAATAGGCGGTGTACTAAGTTTTTAGTTTTACTGCGGTACTTAAGTTAACATAATATGCTAAATTAGTTAAAATGTCGCAAATAGGCCTATTCAGATTTTCAAGACGGGAACTGACGTAGGCCTATGAATTATGGTGGGAGGAAACCGGACAGGTTACGGAGGAAACCCAAGGCCATCCGCACGTGATTCCAGACCCTCCCACGTACGGCCGAAGAGGAAGCCAACGTGGACTTGAAATCACAGCGATCGCATTAGCAGGGGCGTGAGGTGGGTGGAGTGTCGCCGGCTGAGTTAAACTGTCTCAGAACTTTGTCGGAAATACGCCTATTTGGATTTTCAAGTTCGGAATTCAGCTCTGAATTATGGTGGGAGGACAATTTCGTACCAGTTTACTAAATAGTTTATAGGCCTATTTAGACATGAACTGTTGTGTGAACCACTCCATATTGTTTCCGGTGGATGACGGCGTGTTTCACAGAATTACCTCTCTTGAATCGTACCGCGCATGCAGCAGTAGCCAAAAATGCTAAACGCTAAAATGTGGGCTACATACTAAGCTACAGAAATGTGAACTTGGTAAACACTGTACCCGGTAGACCCTTATTGCAATAAGAGTTCTAAATACATATAATGTGTATATATATTTTATAAGTGGGGTCATATAAATAAATGTAACGAGTTTTCATGATCAATTAAGTGACTTGTTATCACATGCTATGGTGTAATTTTACTTGTGTTCTTTGTTACTCTGGAACCCTTTGACAATAAATACTATATATTCAGGGACGGCCTGTTTTCAACCTCACCAAAAACATTTTTTTTTTTTTAATGTGAAAATGAATGTGTACACATTGGCCAAATCTCCTTTCAAAACACTTCGACATCACTCAGATTCTCTCTCTGGCAATCTAATATCTCGGAGCTTCCGGGGCCTAGACGGCCCTTGGACCCGTTTCCACAGTCTATTACGTTCGTTGAAGACCACTTTTTTTTTAACCAGTTCGTCAGTAATTTGCTAAATGTCCGTGGTTTACGCCAGCATCCTGTAAGTATACACGTAGATATGTATGCTTGGGGATTTTGTTCGTAGGCCCTACTTAGCAATTTCTCAGTCAGAGACGACGAGGAGTCACTGGGAGTGTGTACATATACTGAGTGTGCACATGTACTGAGTGTGTACATATACTGAGAGTATACTTGTGACAGCGTGGGTTCATGCCGCCAAAGTGCTGCTGCTCCTGGAATATCATGCCGAGGGCACCAGACACGGCAACCCACCCATGTAGTCACACTATAGGCTACTGACACCTTGCCACCACGTCCTGTTGCTCTAATCTCTGAGTGCTGAGCGCCAAGAGAGCCATCAACTAGTACCATTTTTTAAAGTCTTTGGTATGACCCGAACCGGATTTGATCCACCCGACTTCGAGGACACAAAGCTGGTAACATGTGAGAGGGAATCAATGGAACAGTTTTAATTGAAGAGAGTCGCTTTTCTAGGAATGAAGTCCAATTCAAAATTAAAACTCGTTATTCGCGAATACTTCTCAGGTAATTACATGTAAAGATGCCAGGTTGATGTAAAAAAGATGAATTGTTATACAGCCCTATACCCTGTGGGATAAGCACAACTAGATGCAGTATTGCTGTGATTCGAGAAAACCATATCGTTAATTATACGCTGTTGAATACCTTTTTTTGACGGTTCGCGTGAGTGCTCTTAATAGATGATGTAACACCGATATGTAATATGACAAAGTACTCGAACATTAGTCTTAAATCCGCAAAGCACTGCAAATCACACGGTAATTCAACAAATGGTTTGCGGAATGCAACGATTGCGTCAATATTGTATTGTCTCAGATGACTTGAGAGCAAACATAGACATTCTTGCATAGTTGTAACGCTCAATAGTCCATAATGATCAGTTTACCCACCTGGTTTGGAGGTGGGAGGCAGGTAAGTATAATAGTTGCAGTGACAGTGACTGGTATGTATTCTCCGAGTTCAGAAGAAGACGAAAGACAACCATGTACACCTTCAGTGTCCTGTTACTCGCCATTGTATTGGTCGTCGCAAAGGTACGTATTAAATTATTTTCAGGGCCTCCGTGGCCAAAGGGGTTAACACTCCAGCGCAGCGCAATGACCCAGGAGCCTCTCAACAATGCGGTTTCTGTGAGTTCGCTCCAGCTCCTGGTGGCTTCCTTTCCGGCCATTCGTGGGAAGGTCTGACAGCAACCTGCGGATGATCGTGGGTGTTCCCGGGCTCTGCTCGATTTTCTGCCACCATAATACTGGAAGCCGTCGTATAAGTGAAATATTCTTGAGAAGCGCATAAAACACCAATGAAATGACATATAAAATAAATGATTTATACTGTTTCCGCCAACGGCGTATTTTTATCATATTGACTTGACTGTCGTGTGACCATATACTCCAGAATTCATCGCTTAAGCGATGGTGGTCACACGAGGATTGTCCAGTATTTATTCTCACCAAGGCTAAAGGAATCTGCAAATTCCCTGTAAAGTCTTGGATTGACCCTGCATTTATTCCTGTATTTATTAAGATATTCACTGATTGCAGACTGTCCACGTGCAGGCGTGTTACCCATGTTTAGACGCAACCACTGAGCTTTGACATGTAAAAAGGGAAAAATCTGAGAATGTAATTGTTCAGAATGGATTTTGCAATGTATTTCATTTGTACTGAGAATAATGCTTAATAAATAAAATTACATTCTTGGACAGTTTATTTTGATATAAACTTCATTTTACTATTCGTTAGTCAGAAGTTTATATATAAGTTTATATATATATAAGATGTTTGTCCGTTTTAGGATAAATCTCCAATGATTTCAAATTTATATTTTGTATTGTTTGTATAATTTTCTTCGCATTTTTCTCTTTCTTTTTTAAATTGCTCACGTTTGTTTTCTGCCCGTACTGTGTCAATATTAAGATATCATGGAAAAAGTAAGTTTCATAAATGTAATATTATCTTGACTGATTATCGGAAAAGATGTCATAATTGACAAGAACACTCAAAAAATAAATCTGATAAATTTAACAAAAAATCTATTATCTGACTGTTACTAGAATGTATTCCGGTTTTGCAGCAGATAATTCTGTTAAATATAACACACATGTTATATTAATTCAACATAACCACTCTATTAGACTAACATGGCGTTATGTTGAACATGACAAAATATTGTGATCTAATAACAGAATACATTCTAGTATCACTCAGAGAAGGGATTTTCTTTTACAGTCAACAGATTAATTTATTCAGTGTATATTTAAATCCACATTTGTACTTTATATCCATATCTAAATCTTTGACCGTTGTTTGTCTGTTTTTAAATTAGCCCAGACCACCTGCTGGCCACGAGCGCAAGCGCCAAGGTGAGAGTTTCTGTATGTGTTGACAAAAGATATAACACTATCTTAACTGTATGTTGTGCATGGCAAATATCGAAAATGCTGTTTCACTGCCAGGTCTGCTCATTGCAAAGACTTTGATGTTATTGTTTATATATGATGTAAATAAGGATGTGTTGATGTATGAAAGGTACACATTATTGTGTTGTGCAAATTGGTGACAATTGAAGTGTGCCTGTGGTATCTTGTGTATTTTTTGTACACAGTTGCTTTTATAAAGAGTACTGTGGTGACCTGGTCAGCGAAAAAACCTGATTCAATCCCCGATAAGGTTAGATACACTTAAAGATTTTCAAGGTTGCCACTTTTATAACTCATTGCTCAGCATCCAGCCGGGTAGTTTTCGGCAGGCGTCATTACAATATACCAATTCTTCTATCTTCATAATCCATACCACTGAAGTATCTTGTCACCGGACACCGACATTTGACATTATACTGACACCGGACCAATCAGTCCAGTTTCATTAGTAGAAGCTGTCGGAATATCCTAAATACAGTGCTGAACTACTAAAATATAACATAGCAAGAAATTCTTTCTAACTTAAAGCTATAAAGAAGCAAAACTTGTTGTTTTCTTTGTAGTGACACGATGCGCCCCACAAGTGTTCACGAACACTAGCGGGTTTATACAGACTCCCAACTACCCGGAAGACTACCAGAACAACATGGACTGTCTGTACACCATCCAGCCTACAGGATTGTCGACTTTCTCCGTTGATTTCTACGCTTGCAACTGTGATATAGAGTCCTCTAGGGATAGAAGCTGCCCATATGATTACTTTGAGTTGGCAGGGGGTCGTTACTGCGGAGTATTCGACGGTTTGTCGGGCACAGGTGAGGATTTGACGTTATTATACTTTAAACCATGTTGAGGCGGAGAGAGGGGCTTGCGCAATTTGCTGTTATCTGGTTTATGTATTTAATTGGTATTTTGAGCCGCGCTGAAGAATATTTCATTCATAAGACGGCGACAAAATTATCGTTGGAGGAAAACGAGGCAGAGAAATCATAGCGTCGTCATTGCTCTGGTTTTACCCTTCCATGCTGGGATATTTTGTTGCTGCACAAACCCGGATACTGCTGGTGGACTGAGCACTCTCGAGGCCTGGTCCCTTTACATTGTTTTCATGTAATGGCGTATTAATGGTGATGGCAAAAAAGCATTTTGAATAATTCTAGATCAGTGACATGCAAGAAATTGCATTTAACATCACTGTATTTTATTAACCTAATTCCGCTTAAGTTAAGCTAGGTGCTAGTGCCAGAATAAAACTCTAACTGAGATAAATTGACAAGAGGTCGGATTTCCCCTGTTACGTGTGACCATTTGCCAACTATCACGCTCTGGTCGCTGCTAGATAGATAAGGAGGAAATCAAGGGCCCTAGCTGGCCACGTTATGTCATGGGTTTACCCTCGATCACATGCCTGATGACGATTCCGCAAGAGCTAAAGTACTGTACATGTTGAATAGAGCGAAAAGTTCTTTGACACGTCGTCTTTGTATATTCATGTTCAGGAATATTTTTAGTATCTGCTGCAAGACCAGAGCAATGGCGACTTTTTTGTCGCAGAAATGGTTTTTAGTACCTGTTGCAGGAGCTATGATGCATCTTTGATCAGGAATTGTTGTGGTCCCTGATGCCGGAGCTAGATGGAAGTGTGTTTTTTTTTATTTCGTATCCCTGCTGCTGGATCTGTACTGACTATTTGTCACTTTGAGTTTTTCATCATGCATTCTAGCCGCAAATGGCTACTTCAGCACCTCTTTTCATTCTGGGCTGGCAGGTATCGGAGCCGCAGGGGTAACCAGTGGTAAACCATACTCGGATTCACGCCATGTCCGATAAGTGCTTTCTATACTATGGCTACGGTCCAAAACTGGTGTCAACTTGGGCTCTTACCTCTCAAATCGCCCGAACACGTAACATCTCAGGTAGATTCCATTCGTTAAGGACAAATGAGACCCGAATTCACCTCACAGTCATCGCTAAAGCAGCAGCTATTTTGCCTTCACCACAGTTATGGGTCTTGAAAAGTTATCGGTTTTAGATGGCGCATGCGCGTTTAACCCGGAAAGACGAGCGGAATTACGCCTTGTTTAGAAATGGTTTGCGGTGTCGTGAATACGGGGTTGGTGTGCCATTACCAAATAGAAAATACATGCGTTCGTGGAAGAGACAGAAGTTGGCTAAAAAACCTGCCCTCGGAACTACTTGAAACTGACAAGAGTATATATTTCCTACTAAAAGAGCTTCAACCTGTTTCTTTTCTAGTTCCTTCATCTGGTGGGAAGGTCGACCTAAGGTTTGTGTCCGACTTCAGTGTAACCAGGCCTGGCTGTAACATTGCCTACTCCGTGTCTGGCAGCGGCAGCGGAAATCTTAACGCTACGTGCCCTCCGAAACCCACGCCTGACTTCTTCTGGGGAAACTTCACCGTGGTACCTTGATCTTGACCCCGACTTAAACAGTACGCGTTTTTGTACGTATGTACGTATGTATGTATGTATGTATGTATGTATGTAGTGGGTAGGTATGTATTGGTTTTAAGTCGTTCTTTAGGGATACATGAAACTTTCGGTTTTTACCTCTTACGAAGTGTGTTTTGCCCAATGTATAGAAGTATAAAATCCTTCTTCCGTTTCTTCTTGTGGCTTAAAAGTGGCTTTAAACTGCAACTTTCCCAAGTCCCCATACAGCGGTCAGCCTAGTAAGTAAGTACACTCACAAGCCATGTTAGAGGGTGACTAGAATAGTTTGTAGACTGTGCGTTAGTATTGTTGGACACTGTTTGACATGTGCGATGGAATGCTGTTCTTCTATATTTGAGCAGGCAAGAATGTGAAAGAGCACTGGAATCATCTGCTGCCAGAAGAAGAGCATGTATCTACGCCTACGAGGGTGAAATTATAGATAAATATGAAAACAAAGTCAATAAATCATAGTAGATAGAAGCATATTTTTGAGTTTGAGTAATATTTGACATTCTGCATAGGCAGAACTGAAATTGGAACTTTTTAAAATTTATTATTTATCGTGTAAAAGTAGTCAAAGCAGATATTCATTGGTTTTGACGATTATTTCTCAATAATGAAGCCTCCATTACCTAAAGTGGTTAGTGTGCTACTTCAGCGCAATGACCGAGGAGCCTGTTACCAATGTGATCGCCGTGAGTTCAAGTCCGGCTTTCATTCTGTCTTCCTTTCTGGTCGCACGTGGGATGGTCTTCCAGCAGCGATGCGGTAGCTGGTGGTTTTCGTCCGAGCGCTGCCAGGTTTCCTCTCAGGATAATGCTGTCTGCGTCGTAAGAATAAAAATATTCTTCACTACAGTGTAAAACACCAATCAAATAAATAAATAAATCTGTCTTGAGAGGACTGAGGCATTTCTACATCAACCTGTATTGGTGTCTCCCATGAATCTGTAATGTTGTCGCAGGCCCATGATCATGTACTGATGTCACAACTCATTAACTTGTACTGGTGTCACAAACGTGAATCTGTACTAATGGCACAAAACAGGCACCGAAACTGGTGTCACAAACTCATTCTCATGCTCATGCTGGTGTCACAACTCATGAACCTGTACAAACTCAAGAACCTGAGCTGTTATAACTACCTCTTGAACCTGTACTGATGTTTTTCTTTATCCCATGAGCCTGTCACGAGTGTCAAAAGCTCATGAATCTATTACAAGTGTCACAAGCCCATGAACCTGAATTGGTGTCACATGCCCATGTGTTATGTGCAGACAGTTATCCAATGCCTCGGACTGATGACTGTATTGACGCTGTTGGTCAGGCGAAACAAGTATCAAAGTTCGATCTGTTAAAGGGGTTTTGGCAGGTTCCTCTTACTCCTAGGGCTCGTGAAGTTTCAGCCTTTGCTACGCCCGATGAACTCTTTCAATACAAGGTAATGCCATTTGGAATGAGGAATAGCCCAGCTACGTATCAACGCCTGATGAATGAGGTCTACATAGTCTACATAGACGACGTCATTATCTTCAGCGACACTTGGGAACAGCACATTTCCAGAATACGCCAGTTGTTTAAGAGACTTAGTCAGGCTAAACTTACCGTCGTAAAAAGTGAATTTTGTTGTGCCACTGTTAGATATTTGGGTCATGTTGTCGGCCAAGGTCAAGTTAAGCCTATTGACTCCAAAGTCAGTGCTATTTCTACACTTCCTGTACCCTGTAACAAGAGGCAGGTTAAGCGCTTTTTGGGTAAGGCTGGATATTACAGGAAATCTGTCAAAACTTTTCCACCATTAATGAGCCATTGACTCATCTGTTGAATAAGTCCAGTAAGTTTATTTAATCAGATGAGTGCCAGACTTCTTTTGATGAGATAAAAGCCATACTTAAAAGTTCGCCTGTGTTGTCAGCACCTAATTTTGAGAAAACTTTTAAGTTAGCAGTTGATGCAAGTGATGTTGCTGTAGGTGCTGTTTTGCTTCAGGAAGACATTCTAGGTGTTGATCATCCAGATTGTTTCTTTTCCTGTAAACTTAACAAGTTTCAGAGAAGTTATTCAACTTTTGAAAAAGAATGTTTGTCTGTTATTTTAGTTCTGCAACATTTTGAAGTTAATGTAACAGCTTCGAGACAACCTGTGATTGTAAATACTGATCACAATCCACTTGTGTTTCTACAGAAAGTTAAGGGAAAGAATCAGAGATTGTTACGGTTGTTGCAAGAATACAATCTTGAAATCAAACATGTTAAGGGAAAAGATGATGTTATTGCAGACTACTTGTCTCGTGTATAAGTTGTGTATGAAATGTTTAATTGCATGTGGTTTTACAATGTTGTATATATTATTGTTTAACATATATTGTAAATAAAAAAAAAGTTAGGAAAACTTTTTTTCTTGAAGGGTGGGTGTGTTATGTGCACAACTGCTGTCAGCTTCTAAATTTAGCTTGCCACTGTTTACATATGCTGAGATCATGGCCTGCTGTCTGCCTCTGCCTTAGAATGTTCCAGAATACTCTCAGTTCGGGACCTGTTTGTTTACAACAAGTGTTCAAGAATTTTCTTATTCTAGAAAATTCCACCAGTCTATATAAGACCTGTGAAAGCAGGTCAAAAGGGGAGAACGGAGAATTATTGAGAGTTTTGTATGTTTTCGCTGTGTATTACTTTAGTAGGCCTTTTGTGCTGAATTTTGGTGTCTTTATAGCCTGTGGCTTTGTTATATCATATCTCCACCGAGCACTTGTTCAGTCTGAACTTGTATATTTAATTTGTGCTCTTGTGTAGACAGTGCTTATTAGTACACGGACCCTGTCTGTGGAATTTTGTGTATACTTCGTCATACACTCAGTTATATCAGTGGATTTTCCCTCTTGTGAATATTGCCTCTGTGCATTTTTTGAGCATTGTGGAATATATGCGTCCGTTTGGACTTGACATCGTTGTACATGGAAGTACTTTGGTATTTGTATAGGTACTGCTATCCTTTCTTGTTAAACTTAAGTACTTGAGTATTTGTAAAAGTCTTGTTATCTGTTGTTGTTAAACTTAATAAATTGTTGTAAAATAAAATCTGCTGGTTTTGGTCACTTTTTTTGTGAAGTGAACTGTCGTGTTTTTCGAACAAGCCATCTCTATATCATACACACAGTTTGGGTCGTAACACCATGAATCTTTACCAGCGACACAAGGAACTTAACCCATGCTATTGTCATTACCCTTAAACTACTTATTTAAATGAGGATTTTAGGGAGTTTTACAGCCGTACCGATATTCAGTACTTCACTTTTATGACATTGGAAGGCAAATGTTTTCTTGCGAACTTCACGCTAAACCGTTAAAAATGACGTATGCGAGGGGAGTCAACAGATTGTAGACCTTTCCGAACTGTCAATCGAGAACACGTAATTGACCAATTATAAACATTATTATACACCTAAATGTCCAGCGCCTACTTTTTTTAATATATTAGACAGTTGTAACTGTGACGTCACACGTACGGGCTACTTTTTGTTTGTCAACAAGCAGACGACACAACACGATGTTCATCCGTGGTCGTCCAGAAAAAGCTGTGTCTCCGGACAGTCCGTTCTACCTCACACCAATTCCCGAATGTCGCCTCTAACCTGATGCAGCTGTGTGGTACTACTCCACTCCAATGGGAGAGCATCGTTTGGGAGAGCTAATGAAGATGGCAGCCGAGGCTGCTGGACTGAAAGGCCGGAAAACTAATCACTCGGTCGGAAAAAACGACGGCCTAAACCCTTGTAAAATCTTGCGTCGCTCCACATAAAATTATGCAGGTCACCGGACACAAATCCCTTGCTAGCATCCAGGAGTATGATTCTAAATTAGATCACGTAGAGCAGAAGCAAATGTCGAGTTTACTTCAGGGCAATCGCGCCTTCAGTCAAGCATCTCTCTCGCTTCCACTCCCTGGCCGGTCAGTTCAAGTGCACACAAATGAAGTTTTCACGACTCCGATGCCATCAACTTCCGCACAGAATCCTAAGGATAATCAGCTAACTGTGTCAGCAAACTCTACTTCTTTTTCGTCCTCATCCTGTAAAGATTACACTAGTCTGTTCAGTGGCGCAGTTTTCAATAACTGCACTTTTAATGTTCACTGAAACGTCTGCATTCCTTTTCTTTACACTTCTGTTTGTAAAATACCACTTCCGCCACGTGCGCCTGACCCAGTTTTCCGTCAGCCAATGAAAGTGCTCCATTCAGTATTCCATATTCATCCGCAACTGGCTATCGGCTATTGTTACGCGATATGAAATAATTAGCGCGGTTTTACACAGTTTGTTTAGCGTTTGAGTTTATTTACTTACGTTTTTGACAAGTGGGTGTATAATAAATAGGTTATTGGATTGTATGGTCCTGTATGGACTCGTCCTGGGCGCCCAGGACGAGTCCATACAGGGCCATACATTCCTATTACCTATAAATATTGTTGCAGATAGGTCAAACTGATGTCCCATGCATTGGTTACAAAAGTTCTGTGACGTCATGACGTTACAGTAGCTTTCACGTTGTCAAGAGAAGAGGTGGTGGAATATCGGATGTGATGGATCTATCCATTGTTACCAAAGGCTACGAAATCAGTGCATCTTGGCATCAAAACAGAAATTCGTATATTAGCCGTCAACTAAAATGGACGTCCCGAGTCAATAATCTCAACACCAGTTTCCAAAATGACGTTTAACACAAATCACCAAACAACTAATAAAGTCTATAAAAGTACGAAATTAGGACGGAACAATATAAAGAGAAGCAGTTACCAGTTTTCAGTTCTGTCGAAAAATGCAAGGGAACCGGGGTTTCCTTTATGACATCCATTATGACACATTGAGCAATAAATGTAATATTTTTTGACTCTTTACTGGCGAAGGAAAATACAATCGATACAGTAATCGATAAACTGTATGATATATACAGTATGCGTTTGTCAGGCAAGGCCAAATACATATCATTCTGAATATGTGAGTATTCATAAATTTCCAGTTCTTGTATATCGAGGTACATTTAAAATCTGTTATGCATTGAGAGACTGGCTTGGTTAGTTATAGGTGTTAATATTATTGTATATTTAATTTTCAACGCAGCACTTTGAGTAATTCCAGGGCATGAACTCATGAACCTGCGCTGGTACAAGAAACCCATGAACCTGTGCTGATATTACAACCTCATGATCATGTAGTGATGTCACAACTCATGAACCTTTACTGGTGTTACAAACTCATGGATCTGTAAAATTTGTAAAAGCGGAGTGAAAATGGGCAAAAGAGGAAAAATGAGTGTAGACAATAGTCAATTAAAGAAAATATTCAACAAATTTCAAAATAATTGTCAAAAGAGCGCTTTTTATGTTACATGAATGCTATCAGGCTGTCTTCTTAATGCCTTGAAACTAGTACTCACTTTAAAAGATCTGACAAGCATTTCTCAAGCATGACAATTATGAGAAAAGAAACAATTCAAATGTCCTCTTTGACAACTGCCACACTAAACCTGCAATAGAGGTATTTGGAGGAAATGAAATGACTAAAAAACAAGAAACAAAAAAAAAAAAACATTTTCAAAGAGAATGTGAAAGCGAAGGAGCGCCTGACTTCAAGATTGACGATCATGTGACGATCTAACATTGCAATATAGATCAATTCAAAATGCTTACTCAGTTCTTTTGACAAAGCATTTCTTTTTCTTCTTAGCTATACACTACAGATGCTGTGGCGAGATGTGGACCCTTTATCAACACTTATACCAGTCATGATGAAATTGAATAAATGTGAAAGCGTTCTCATTCCAAACACTAAAGAAAACACTCCACACAAAAAACATATGGCTAAGTAGAATGCGGATATAATTCTCGAATACATACCTTCTTCTTTAGTTTGGACAAAATTTATCATTTTTTTCAAGTTCGGATCCGACAGAGGCTTGCGCACTTCCCACTTTGACACTTTCACCGGTTGCCAGGGTCGGCCAGTTTCGACCAACATCGGGAATTTCCGCTGCAGATCTTCTTTATGAGAGAAGTTCCAGTGAATGGGCCGGTGTATTAAAACTTTAATTTTACTGCGGTACTTAAGAAAACATTATATGCTAGACTTAGTTAAAATGTTGCAAATTGGCCTATTCAGATTTTTAAGGCGGGAAATCACGTAGGCTTATGAATTATGGTGGGAGGAAACCGGAAAGATTACGGAGGAAAAACACGACCATCCGTGGCTACAGACCTTCCCACGTACGATCGAAAAGGAAGCCAACATGGACTTGAAGTCATAGCAATCGTATTGGGGAGAGGCTCCTGGTTCATTGTGCTGCGCTTGTGCGCTATAGCCACTAGGTGGATGCCTGTATGGTGGAAGGCATACATGTTATGTAGATTTACTCGTGAGGTCTTTCTGACAAGAAGCAATTGACGCTCGCATGACGACAGTTTTATATTCATTGAGAACCACTTGTTTTCAACCAATATGGTGTCACGCCTTGGAAAGTTCGTCACAATTTCATAGACGACGAGGAGTCATTAGTAGTGTGTACTTACATTGAGACTGTACTTTTGACAGGTCGAGTTCATGCCGTCAAATTGCTGCCGCTACTCGATCACCATGCCGAGGGCACCAGACATGGCACCCCACCCTGTTCTGTTCCTTTGCTCTAACGTCTAAGTGTTGAGAGCCAAGAGAGGCATCAACTAGTACCATACTAGTTGTATGACCCCAACCGGATTTGATCCACCCGACTTTGAGGAGAACACTTTTTTAGCATTTACTTAACTAGTTGGAATGAAATTTGATGTGTGGTAATATGACAACAGGCCGTTTTTAATTCTCTGGTTTCGTTTGACCACTTGCCATCTATCACACTGGTCTGGTTTTTCGCTCAATGTTTCTTTATTTTATACATATTCAAAGCATTCAAGTCAGCAACAGTTTGACAGTTGCACTGTTCGAACAGTATAGATGTCAATATGATATAGATAGACTTGTAGACATTTACTAATTTGTAAGATCTAAATAGTGCTGGGAAGGACACAAACTGCCGAACCGAAAAGTAAGCTGATATATAGGCCAACTATAATCTTGACTTGAATCCAACTGCCCAGTTAGTGCCAAACAAAAATACTTTCCGAATCTAAGGGCCAAGTCGGACTTTTGTAATCTACTCGTAAACACAAAGGGGCGTTCTAAGTCTATAATCGCATGATCCATTCCCCAAAAAACCTATAATAACAGTTATCAGAGAAATATATATGAAATTATACTGGGTGTCCCAGAAGTCGCGCACCATCCAGAGCGGTGTGTTGCCTCCATCTCTTCAATACACAAAACACAATTCAACTCTTTTTTGTACTGTTAGTTTATTAGCCAAAATTAACTGTGAAAGAGCGGAAAAATTCAAAATCAGTATTAAATTTGAAACACAGAAAAAATATAAATCTGGATAGTGCGCAACTTCTGGGACAGCCTGTATATGCTTCTTAACAAGTAAGAGAAAAGCAATACAATAGTTTCATTTATGCGATGAAGAGAGTTATTTTCTAGCAAATGAAAGTCCAATTCAAAATTCCAACTCATTGTCCGTGAATAATTTCCAAGTCATATGCAATTAAATGTAAATATGTCAGATTAATGTAAAAAAGATGAATTCTTATACAGCCCTATACCCTGTGTGTTGAGCGGAATTAGATACAGTATTGCTGTGATTCGAGAAAACCATATCGTTAATTATACGCTATTGAATTTTTTTTGACGGTTTGTGTTAGTGCTGCAAATAGACGATGTTACGTAGATGGCATTTGTTCAGCTGGAAGTCCTATACATTCTTGGCGATTTGTTAATTGTTGTAGTAAATCGACACCGATATGCAATATGACAAAGTACTCAGACATTAGTCTTCAATCCGCAAAGCACTGCAAATCACACGTTAATTCAATAAATAGTTTGCAGAGTGCAACGATTGTGTCATTATTATATTGTCTCAGATGACTTGAGAGCAAACGTAGAAATTCATGCATTGTTGTAACGCTCAATAGTCCATCATGATCAGTTTACCCACCTGGTTTGAAGGTGGGAGGCAGGTAAGTATATTAGTTGTGGTGACAGTGACTGGTATGTATTCGCCGAGTTCAGGAGAAGACGAAAGACAACCATGTACACCTTCAGTGTCCTGTTCCTCGCCATTGTATTGGTCGTCGCAAAGGTACGTATTAAATTATTTTCAGGGCCTCCGTGGCCAAAGGGGTTAACACACCAGCGCAGCGCAATAACCCAGGAGCCTCTCGACAATGCGATCTCTGTGAGTTCGGTCCTTTCCGGCCATTCGTGGGAAGGTCTGACAGCAACCTGCGGATGATCTTGGGTTTTCCCGGGCTCTGCTCGATTTTCTGCCACCGTAATACTGGCAGTCGTCGTATAAGTGAAATATTCTTGAGAAGCGCGTAAAACACCAATGAAATGACATATGAAATAAATGAATCATATTGTTTCCGCCAACGGCGTAAGTTTATCATACTTACTTGACTGTTGTGTGACCATATACTCCAGAAGTTTCGCTTAAGCGATGGTGGTCACACGAGGATTGTCCAGTATTTATTCTCACCAAGGCCAAAGGAATCTACAAATTCCCTGTAAAGTCTTGGATTGACCCTGCATTTAGTATTTAGTAAAAGAGATATTCACTGATTGCAGATTGTCAAGGTGCAGGCGTGTTACCCATATTTAGACGCAACCACTGAGCTTTGACCCGTAAAAAGGGAAAAATCTGAGAATGTAATTGTTCAGAGTGGATTTTGCAATGTATTTCCTTTTTACTGAGAATAATGCTTATTAAATAAAATTACTTTCTTGGACAGTTTCTTTTGATGTAAACTTCATTTTACTATTCGTTAGTCAGAAGTTTATATATAAGTTTATATATATAAGATGTTTGTCCGCTTTAGGATAAATCTCCAATGATTTCAAATTTATATTTCGTATTGTTTGTATAATTATCTTCACATTTTTCTCTTTATTTTTTAAATTACTCATGTTTGTTTTCTGCCCGTACTGTGTCAATATTAAGATATCATCGAAAAATTAAGTTTCATAAATGTAATATTATCTTGACTGATTATCGGAAAAGATGTCATAATTGACAAGAACACTCAAAAAATAAATCTGATAAATTTAACAAAAAATCTATTATCTGACTGTTACTAGAATGTATTCCGGTTTTGCAGCAGATAATTCTGTTAAATATAACACACATGTTATATTAATTCAACATAACCACTCTATTAGACTAACATGGCGTTATGTTGAACATGACAAAATATTGTGATCTAATAACAGAATACATTCTAGTATCACTCAGACAAGGGATTTTCTTTTACAGTCAACAGATTAATTTATTCAGTGTATATTTAAATCCACATTTGTACTTTATATCCATATCTAAATCTTTGACCGTTGTTTGTCTGTTTTTAAATTAGCCCAGACCACCTGCTGGCCTCGAGCGCAAGCGCCAAGGTGAGAGTTTATGTATGTGTTGACGAAAGATATAACACTATCTTAACTGTATGTTGTGCATGGCAAATATCGAAAATGCTGTTTCACTGCCAGGTCTGCTCATTGCAAAGACTTTGATGTTATTGTTTATATATGATGTAAACAAGAATGTGTTGATGTATGAAAGGTACACACTATTGTGTTGTGCAAATTTGTGACAATTGAAGTGTGCCTGTGGTATCTTGTGTATTTTTTGTAAACAGTTGCTTTTATAAAGAGTATTGTGGTGACCTGTCAGCGAAAAAACCTGATTCAATCCCCGATAAGGTCAGATACACTTAAAGATTTTCAAGGTTGCCACTTTTATAACTCATTGCTCAGCATCCGGGCGGGTAGTTTTCGGCAGGCGTCATTACAATATACCAATTCTTCTATCTTCATTATCCATGCCACTGAAGTATCTTGTCACCGGACACCGACATTTGACATTATACTGACACCGGACCAATCAGTCCAGTTTCATTAGTAGAAGCTGTCGGTATATCCTAAATACAGTGCTGAACTACTAAAATATATCGTAGCAAGAAATTGTTTTTAACTTAAAGCTATAAAGAAGCGAAACTTGTTGTTTTCTTT